>NW_024826379.1:475-1561 GCF_019175285.1 Sceloporus undulatus
CTCTTTCTACAAAGACTGAGGTTTCTTTCATACTATATTATCATGTCACTATGGTTCCACTAGAATTATAGAATCATAGAGTTGGAACAGACCACAAGGGCCATCTAATTCAACCCCTACTGCCATGCAGGAATACACATTCAAATCACCCACAAGAGATGGCCACCCAGCCTCTCTTTAAAGACCTCCACCAAAATCTAAGGGAGTATATTCCACTGTCAAAGAGCTCTCACTGTCATGAAGTTCCTCCTAATGTTTAGGTGGAACCTCTCTCCCTGTGTCTTGCATCCATTGTGGTGTCTCCTTTTCTCTGTAGCAATAAAAAGCAAGGCTGCTCCTTGTACAACATGACAACCTTTCAAATATTTAAACATGGATATCATATCCACTCTTTATCTTCTTTTCTCCAGGCTAAACATAACCACCTCTCTAAGCTGCTCCTCATAGAGCTTGATGGTTTCCATACCCTTCACCACTTTGGTTGCCGTCCTTTGGACATGCTCCAATTTGTCAACATCCTTTTTGAATTGTGGGGCCCAGAACTGGACCCAGGATTATTCCAAGTGAGGCCTGACCAAAGCAGAATAGAGTGGCACTATTACTTCCCTTGATCTAGAAACTATTCTTGCATAGATGCAGCCTAGAATCACATGGGCCTTTTTAGCTGCTGCATCACACTCTTGGCCCATGTTCAACTTGCAGTTTACTAGGAGTCCTAGATCCCTTTCAAGCCTAGTTTAATTGTGATAACAACATTCTGTAGAATATTTGAATCTGTAGTTCAGTGAAGCACTATTGCTCCCCAGTTTCTAAGGATTCTAAATATTCCATACTAAACTGCCAGTTCTAGGATTTTATGGAAAGAAGCCATGGAGATTAATGCATTTCACACCCAAATGGTACTCAGCACATTCCTGAGCAGGTTTCCTACCTTTTTTGGCCCCTCTTCAATCCTTTTAAGGGGGAAAGACCTCCCTTGGCCCTGCAATGGCACAGAGAGGGCCCAACAGTGGCAAAATGGCCTCCACTTCCCCAAAGGGATGCTGTTGGATGTTGGGGGCAAAATATTATTTCATTCCCCCCCCC
>NW_024826380.1:0-1561 GCF_019175285.1 Sceloporus undulatus
GCCTTTTCATGCTGTGGCCAAAGTATGACAGCCTCAATCATCTTGGCTTCCAGGAAGAGTTAAGGCTTGATCTGTTCAGGCACAGTATTCTTGCAAACAAGCTAGTAAAAAGTGGGTTAGAGAATGCTTATCTTAGATGGATTTGTAACTAGTTGATCAACTGAACCCAAAAGGTGCTCACCAATGGCTCCTCTCCATCTTGGAGAGAAGTCACCAGTGGGGTGCCACAGGGTTCTGTCCTGGGCCCAGTGCTATTCAATATATTTATCAATGACTTAGATGAAGGAATAGAGGGCATGATTATGAAATTTGCCAATGACCCCAGATTAGAACAAGGAGCTAATACTCCATAGGACAGGATAAAAATTAAAAATTATCTTAATAGATTAGAAAGCTGGGCCAAAACCAACAAAATGAATTTTAACAGGGAGAAATGTAAGGTACTGAACTTAAGCAGTGTGATGTGGCAGCTAAAAAGGGCAATGCTGTAGCCAAGGGTCCGTTTAGGGGAATTTTATTATTGTTATTAGCTCAAATATTGCAAGAGGAGGGCCTGCTACGACAGCCCTTGCAGAATCGTCTCCCGATATGTATACGGAGTAGACCAGGGGATTCCAATAAATAGAGCTGAGACAGACTTCTAGAATTAATAACCAATTTATTTATAAGAGGAAAAGCACATACGATTCACTAGCATACTCACACACATATAAGGCTCAGGAAAAGCATAGGTTAGCATGGAATAGGATTTTAGGCATCACTGGGGTGATACGTACCAGAATGTAGACTCCCTCCAGGAATCCAAATGGAATATGATGAGGATGGCATGAGGCTCAGCCATGGAATGACTGGCCAGGAGCCAGGAGCCAGGAGCCAGGTCAGGGTTCAAGGGGACAGAGCTTCCCCCTGAAGTCCAGACTGGCCCAGTGAACAGGCAAATCTGATGATATTTATAGGCAAAATCTTGCCTCTGGCAAAGGTGCTTGATGGTGAGAACAAAGGTGTTTAATTACTTGCTTTTCACCTGGATGTCCCTGTCTGATTGTCTTAGTGGTCTTAAGCTGCTCGGACAACAGACCTGGGGAGGGGGTAAGAGCCTCAGGCAAGGCAAACATTTGCTCTTCCTGGTCATATGATAATCCTCTTATGCGACTTCCCCAGATATGATAATGTGGTTGCCCCTCAGGGGTGTGTGTACATGTCCTCATGCCTTGCTGGCAATGGTGGACAGGCTATTAGAGTTCATCTAGGGGTCATTAAGGGTTATCATTTATACCAAAATTTATATGAAGCAGCATGGGTAACAATGCGATTCTAGGCTGCTTTAATATTAATATATAATAATATACTTGGTGTCTGGATTTAGCCTGGAAAAGAAAAGGTTAAGAGATGTTATGATAGCTTTAGGTTTCATGTTTAAATATCATATTGAGGATGTAGCAAATTTGTTTTCTGCAGCTCCAGAGAATAGTACCTGTAGCAATGGAATCAGACTTTAGCGGGGGGGGGGGGTCTATCTCAACATTAAGAGGCACTTCCTGACAGTAAGAGCTGTTTGGCA
>NW_024826381.1:0-1561 GCF_019175285.1 Sceloporus undulatus
GCAGCAGCAACAGCAGCCAGGGGCCGGTCACCAGGCCTCCGCGGGCTGCATCCGGCCCGCGGGCTGGAGGTTGCCGACCCCTGATTTATATGGTGACCAAAGTAGTAGTAGTAATACTAATACTAATACTAATACTAATAATAATATAATTTATTTGTATCCTGCCCAATCACGGGGAATCTGGGCAGCTAACAGCAGTGGGGAAATACAATATAAAAATTACAATAAGATACAAATACAGATACAATAGCAATCAAGCAAATTTAACTAATACAATAGCAATTTAACAATACAATACAAATGTAACAAATACAACAGCAATCAACAAAGAAAATAAAAACATTACAGTCCAATGAATTCATAATTAACCCCTTTCCCTGTCCCCCAACACAGGTTCAAATCGCAATAAAAAATACATGGTAATTATAACAACAGTAAAGTTAACAAAGCAAAATACATAAAAATTAATAGAATAAGAACAAGTGAAAAGAAAAAAAATCCCCATTCTCAACCCCCACCCATCTCAAACCTAAAAAACAGTATAAACTATTTTAAAAAAGGGTGGGGGGAGAGAGACAAGACTCCTCCTTAAGTCCAGGAGCTGAGGCATGGGAGGCGCCCAGGTGGAAAGAAGGCAGCAAACACTCACTCAGCCCAGCATTCCATGGCAGATGGTGAAGAGGAGGGTAATATTTCACTTAACGAAGAAGCCATGTTTGGAGTGAAATTTAGAGACCTCTTGCCTCCTTTGTTCTAAATATTGGGAAAAGAGTAAAGTATATAATATAAGATATGCAAGATCCATTTATAGTTTTGGTTCCCTTGACACAGATAATTTGTTTGTGTGCTTTGGAGTAGCTTCAGACTTATGAGGACTCTGAGAGGCTATACAGACCGGTGATAAACGCTGGTGTTGGGTCGGACTCAGTGTGTGCAGCACCCCGTGTTGGCATGATGCTGTGCACCCCACTGCATGCTGGGAAGCGTCATGGTACTCCCTTGGTGCAACGTGTACACTGCTGCACCAAAGGAGCACCAAAAAGCTGTGGTGTCGGCAGCTATGGTGCTCTTTTCGCGCTGCGGAAAGGCCAGATCAGGGCCATGGTGTGCAGTTGTTGCGGCCCCAATCTGGTTAGGAAAGGGGCGATGTCCTGCCACTCTTTAGGGGCTGTCTGTACAACCCCTAAGGAGAACGTATCATGGAGTTTTCTGGAGCTGAGAAAGTGTGACTTGCCTAGGTCATCCAGTGGTATTCTATGACAGAATGAGGAATCGAACCCTAGTCGCCAGAGTCTAGTCCAACGCTCATATCATATATATTGCAAATGATTGGTGTTTAAAAAGAAGCATTTTAAATAAGTCAGCTCTCCATATCCACAGATTTTTTATCCATGGATTCAAGTATCCAAGGTTTGAAAATACCTTAAAAATATATAAATTCCAAAGAGCAAACCTGGATTTTGCCCTTTTATACAAGAGAGACCATTTTACTGTGTCATTGTATTTAATGGAACTTGGGCATCCATGGATTTCCACTGGAGGTCCTGGAACCAAATCCTAG
>NW_024826382.1:0-1561 GCF_019175285.1 Sceloporus undulatus
CATATTTGCTGGACCCGGTTTTTCTGAAAAGATACAGTTTAAAGTCCGCTTTCAAAAGACCTGTACCAAGGGGCATTTGCCCCTGAACAGGTGTGGAAGCCTCATTTTCCCTTGTGGAAGAATCGGGGCCAATATGAACTTCCCGTGGTTAATCTGGTTTCTGAACCAGGGTAAAAGGTAGTCTGAATGGCCCCTGTATCTGTTCAGAAAAACCGGGTCTGGCAAATATGAACTTCACCCCGGTCATGATCGGGTCAAGTTCAGGGGAGGGAATTAGGTCAGAGGGAGGCCAGAGAACGGAACAAACCTCCCTCTCACAGGCACATTTCGTTCTCTCTCTCTCTCTTTTTGTATTTTTATTTTTGACAGACTATGCGAATGCTTTTTGTTACAGGGTGATACATTTTGATAGAATGTGTCTGCTTGTGCTACATTTCCCTTTCTGCTTGCTGCCAGCACGGCACCTCACTTTGCAAGAGGCTATTATTATTATTATTATTATTATTATTATTATTATTATTTTGTGTAATATGTGAATGCTACATTGCGAATGTTACATGTGTTTCCCTTTCAATTTGGAAAACTGATACAATATGTGAATGCTTTTGCTATATATATATGTATGTGTGTGCATTCTGGGGTTGCAAGGAGGGAAAACAAAGCAAGAGGATGCAGAGATGGCATTCTAGGGCGAGGAATTATTATTAGTATTATTATTATTGTGACGGGAACGGGATGGCATGGCATGGGGGGAGGCAAGGGCTGTAGCATTTGGCTAGAAGCGAAGGGGAGACTGGAAGACTGTGGAAACCCATGACTTTGGGGGAGTCACATTCTCTCAGCCTCAGGGGAAAGGCAATGGCAAATCTCCTCAGAACCAATCTTGCCAAGAAAACCCCAGGATGGGGTCATTTTAGGGTTGCCATAATCTGTAATGACCCAAATACACACAACACACACACATACCTGGAGGTTTTTAAATTTGACAGAATATGCACACACTGCCGCCAGTTTTTTTTTAAAAAAGGAGGGGGGAAAGCACTCATTCCGTTGGCCAATGGCTGTAGGATATGTCACCTTTGACAAAAGCAGAAGTGAATTTGACAGCAAAAGAGCCTTCATTTTAAACTGGTTCCGCAAATGTGAACTTCGGAGGGGCAAATTACCCTGATCAAGATAAAAGATAGTGGGCACTTGTTTCCAGAGAGATTTGAGAGGGGGGGATCTGGATCTGCCCAGTTCCATCCAGGGCAAATGCATGAGTGGGAATGGGGCCTACATTACAGAACAAGTACTGTATTTGCTGTGTTTGCATCCCCTTGGTAACTTTCCTTGACCCTTTTCTTTGGATGCCTAAATTGTATTTCTAAATGCTGGACTGCAGTTTTAAGTTACTGCAATGCTAGAAATTTGGGGCCTGAAAGAAAATTTCATTTGGGGGAAGAATTCATTTGGAGAGGGATAATACCTTCATCTCCCCCCACATAGCCCCACCTCATCTGTTCATTGACGTTGGCCCGTTACAAACGGGCCTTTTAGTACGGAGTCAGTCCGTACTAGG
>NW_024826383.1:0-1561 GCF_019175285.1 Sceloporus undulatus
ATTAATATTCTGCTCTCCCCGATTTGGGACACAAGGCAGGTTCTGACCATTAAAACAACCGTCGTTTTTGTTGTGAGTCTTGAAGTGGTTTCTGACTTATGGCGACACTATCCTGGGTTGTTCTTGGCAAGATTTGTTCAGAGGAGCTTTGCCATTGCCTTCCCTTGAGGCTGAGAGAGTGCGACTTCCCCAAGGTCACCCAGAAGGTTTCTTTTTTAAGTCTTTATTGTATTAAAATACATATAACTTGAATAGATGTTTCCTTACTCCCTGGAAAATAAAAAGAAACGTATAGAGTATTGGATGGAAACTGTTGGAGATGTAAAAACAAAAAGGGTACCCTTTACCACTCTATGTAAACTGCTTGGATCTTTATGGAAAAGTGGTATATAAATAAAATTTATTATTATTATTATTATTATTATTATTATTATTAGTGTTGAGGTTGTGAGGAAATTCAGAAATTTTGGGGAAATGATTCATGAATCCATTCAACAGATACTTGAAATTAAATTCCCAATGAACCCAAAGTTGTATCTTTTGAATATAACTTTGGTACTAAATTCAAAAGGAGAAAACTAAATTTGGAGAATTTTACTTTATTTTGTGACGGCAGCTAGAACAGAAATAGCTAAATTATGGAAATTTGATAAGAGACCAATTTGGGGAAACTGGATGTGAAAGTAAATGAGTCCAAGGAATTGGATAGACTTTCATGTATAGCCCAAGATCATGATAAAGGCAAAAGAAAGGAGGAGTGGAAGAACGTTTTGATAAAGTGGGGAAAAGAATGGGAATTAAACTTGTCGCTAGTGGAGGACTAATCAAAGTCCTCTCTTTTTACTCTTCTCAGTGGATTTGGGAGAATGAAATTTAAGAATATAATGCTATGCATGTTATAAATTGAATATAAGCATATTCTGTTTCTTTTTGCTTTCTTAGGTCAACAGAGGATGATCGAATGACTCACTGAGTATATTAAAAACAATAGAGAGAGATCCATACAATGAAATTGATGTGAACATCTGTATAAACACATATTTCTTCAGTTGTTGTTAAACTTACAAAATAGTAAGAGAAGTAGACAAATTTTCTATGTAAAATCGAATGAAAAAATTGCAATTTCTTTCTTTTTTCACTTAAATTGTAAAAGAATAATTCACAGCTAGACATCGTATTTCGGAGGAAGGTTTCAAGGCAAAGGACATTCAAATGGGCTCAGATTCAGAAGACGGAAAAGGAAGACTTAAGAGGGTCCCAAATGACAGTCAAGACTCAGATTTGCTTTTACAAGCAATTTTTATTTGGATTATGTTTTGGTCGTGTTTTATGTATTTGGAAACTTAAATAAAGATGAATTTTTTTAAAAAAATACATATAACTTATAACAAACAAATGAACAAGCTTTAAATTACCATACATACATAGGAATGCCATATATACATATAATTCTAAATGCAAAATACATTAGAATAAACTTCCAAACCTAAAGCGACAGCTACCTCCTTTCTTTAAATAATCCTCTCTTATCTCTGGCTAATTAGTCTTTACATCTTTTCTT
>NW_024826384.1:0-1561 GCF_019175285.1 Sceloporus undulatus
ATTGAGATGGTACTATTGTCACTTCAGACAGGTGCTGTATACCTGAAGGATTGGGAGTGGCCCATTGCATGTCAGAAACAGTGTATAAGGGTTCTGTCATAAAGAGTAAAAATATTAGGGTTTGATTCTGAGAGTTAAAGTAGGAGTTATTGTTGTAGTTCATAGTAGGTAGTGTAGAGTGATGGATTATAGAAACATGTAGTGGGAAATGTTAGGAAGACAGATGGAGTGGCTTTTAGGTGAAGGAGGGCGTTTGGAGAGAGGGATGGGGTTGCAACTGGAGATGGTTATCAAGGAGGAGTGAAGCTGGCTTGGGAACAGAGTTCTTCAAGGTGAGGCTGTCTGGGAGAAGGGAAGGGAAGTATACACAACCTTGGTATCTATGCAACCTCCGCTTGCGTTGCTTTAGCTTGGGAATTGGGGGCTGGCTTAGGGAGGGGTTGAGCAAGTTCCTTTGGACTTCAGACTTTGCAAAAAGGTGTTAATGGATGTTTCTGCCTGGATTCATCAATAAAGCTTCTTTTGTTTCAAATGAGTTTTATTTTTTGAGCACAGGACTGACTCCAGATCTCACCGTTTTCAAAGTCTCACAGATTTAACTCCAATGGAAACCCAGGAACAAGAAGAGTTCTTGGGGAACCCGGTGGTTCTGGAGAGCCTGATGGTGGAGGAGCAGGTGCCTTCTTCAGAGGAACTAGGAGCCAAGCCCAAGACTGGGAAACCTCCTGAAGCTCACACCATCCAGGCCACCACTGGAGGATTTGGGTTTCCGGCCCCAGACTGGGGAAAGGAAGGCCGTCAGGGGGCAGAGTGACAGCCTGGGACCTGGCAGTGGGGGAGTCGCTTGATAGCCGCCCCAGCAAAGAAGAACCCCAGGTAGACGTTTATCGAATGGAGGAAGACATAAAGGAAATAAAGGACCATATGAAGTGAATGGTGTCCAAGTTAAAGATGTAAGACAAAAGATGTAAGACAAAGCTGAAGAACCAAAGAACCAAGGAATGGTGTTTTAAAACAAGCTAAAGAACTAAACAAGATGGTTCTGCACAGAGCATTGATGTGAAGGAGGGATTTGGCAACTGAGACGAGGAAAGGCTGAGGAATATGGAAGCTGAAGCCGGGTGCTGTTCAGGTGTGTCGAACTATGACCGGAAGGTGCTTTTTCTCCTGAGTCGCAATAAAGAGGAACTGACAGGACAATGGACTAATTTGAACAGAAAGACCTGCCTTTGAACAGTGTGGACTGTTTGAACTGCTGTCTCCTCCCGAAAAGAAGAGGTTGAGTAATGAGCTGCAATGTTGCAAGACTTCAACAGCCAAAAACCAGAGAGAAGAACAGTATAAGGATCCTTGGCTTTCACCCTAAATTTGTTGGCACCAACCGCGCGGCAACAATGTCATCCCCAGCCTTTGAGGACAAATGATCAATGTGCGGCGGAAGGAAAGTGTGTGTGAGTATTGTATGAATGTGTGAGTGAATGAAAGAGCTCTTGACAATCAATGTTTGTATTATGTTTGTGATTTAATAAATGTTGCATGTAAAGTGTTCAAACCCAAATTT
>NW_024826385.1:0-1561 GCF_019175285.1 Sceloporus undulatus
AATTGATCCAAGAAATTAAAAGATTGCAGAAACTGTTGTCAATAATCTCAGTGGAAGAAATCAAGAGAAAGAAGCAAAAGCCTTTTGAGGAACTGAGCTGACAGGCCACAATAGCAGGGGCAAAGCCTGCTATTGGTCTCTGGATTGGCACAAGTATGGGTGGGTGTTCACAATCCCATCTCCGCACTGACCGGTGTGTACTCCTTACCTTGTTGTCATTTTCACTCAAAAGCCCCCTCTGTCACCACATCTGACATGGAAACAGGGTTCCTGGCCATGTGGGTACAGCCAGTTACCCCATTTCCACATCAGACTTGGCGATGGGAGGGGGGCTTCTGAGTGAAAGCAATAGCTGGAGAGGCAAGTAGTGCAGAGGGGCAGTGTGAACACCCAGGTTTTGCAGCTAAGTTTCTTGGAAGCTCTGCACAAAATCAGGGGTATTTTACCCCATGGTAAAGGGCCAGATCCTCTGGATTCTCATCTGGATCTGGTAACATCAGGCCCAGTCCTGCCTCGGGGCTTTAGGCCTGCCTTGTCTGAACTACATGGTGTGAGGCCAAGGGGAACCCAAGACTTTTGGCCAGTGCAGACAACCACTACATCAGCTAATAAAGCTGGTTGATGGCTTATTGATTGAGAAAAGAGAGGGAAAGAAATCTGATGTTAAAAATAAAAGATGGAGACAGTGAGATAACAGTTAAATAAAAATTATGAAGGATTTTTCATCTCTTTAAAAAGAGCATATGTGGTAGAACAAGTAATAGAACACTATTTAAAGAGATGTAATATTCCAACAAATTCTGAAGAATAACAGAAAAGACTAGCTGAGCCAGTAACTATGATGGAAGTAGGAGAGTTAATAAAGAATGAAAAATTAGGCAAAGCACCAGGTCCAGATGTGCTAGCTGCACAATATTATAAAATTATTCAGTATCAACTATTAGTACTTCTTCAAAGAAGATATGAAATTTAGGGCAAAACAGACAGCTCAAAAAGGGCGGATTGGGGCCGCCCCAGTACCACTCACAATGGTGTCATGCCATGGCCCCAATCCACCCCAGAACTGACCCAAATAGGAACAGAAAAGTTCAGTTCCTATTTGACCCAGTCAAAAAGCTGTATTAGGCAGCCCTGACACAGCTCCAAGTCGGCTTACATGCCACCAGAGTGGCTTGAAGCTGGCCCTGTGTAATCACTCAGTACAATTTCTGGGTGTATTGTGGGTGTGAGGCTTCTAAACATCACACACCCAAGCCACCCAGAAGCCAGCTTTACTGGCCAGTATGTTCCAGACATTTGATAAATGGCCATATTCATGAAGGCAAATAAATGTTATTTTAATTCCAAAAGAATATTGTGGTTTAGAAAATCCAGAAAAATATAGAGGGCCATGATCTTTTTGGATGCTGAAAAACCATTTGATAATGTTAACTGGCCATTTTTATTTGCAATGTTTGAGATGATGAGTTTTGTTAAGAATTTCTATGGACTGAATTAAACTGGAGAAATGTAAGGTACTGCACTTAGGGTGGAAAAATGAAATGCACAGATATAGGATGGG
>NW_024826386.1:0-1561 GCF_019175285.1 Sceloporus undulatus
AACTGTTGCTGTGATTTACTATAGTGTTATGCTAAAGACAGATTTGATTATGTGACCCCTTCCCATATACAGTATTTGGCATGGCAAAATGTTCTGTGGGTGGCACTGCTGCAGCAATGGCATTAACATTATTCATTTTTCCCTTTTATGAAAAGAGGAGGTTTATAGCAGAATCTAAATATTTGCAGGACCAAATCAAATTTGTTTCCTGACATACAGAGACTAAGAAGCTGAGGTGTGTGTGTGTGTGTGTGTGTGTGTGTGTGTGTGTTCTGGCTAACATGGGACTAAAGTGTTAAGAAAGGTGAAAGTCCTTTCAAAGATCTTTTTGCTGGAATACGTTTCTTTTTGTACTCCTGGGATCTTTGGTCACACAGATTTTTTGAAGCCTTCAAAATATATTTTAACCAGAACCATCGTTAATGGGAGAATTTGCATCAGACTGCTATTAAGGGGGATCTAATTTAGTTATTATTGTTTTATTGTATTTTATCTCTGTTGTAATCCCACCTTGATCCCCAGGGAGAGGAGGGAAAATATTTAAAAATATTATTATTGTTGTTGTTGTAATTAAACAAATAGAAAGAGGACCAATCAAAGCTGCCAACTTAATATTACAAAAAAAAAAGAGGAAAACTTGTTGAGATGTTCTGGGGAAGTAATGTTTTAATGTAAATCAACTGACTGATTTCTTGTTTCTTTTTCACATGCCTACTAAGAAATAAATTTGTGTAGCTTCAAGTCATTTACAACCTAAGGTGGCACTAAAGTGACCCTTTCGCAGTGTTATTTTGGTAAGATTTGCGGGGGAGGGATTGCTTTTGCCTCCCTCTAAGGCCAAGAGAGTGTGATTTGCCCAGGCTCACCCTGTGTTTTTCCATGGCTCAGTGGGGATTTGAAATTTGGTCACCAGAATCACCAGTCATAGTGTAATGCTCAAACCACTACACCACGCTGGCACTCTAAGAAATAGTAAATGGTGTACAATAAAGAGTATAGGCGGGAAGGACAGTTGTGGTCTTCCAAATGGTGAACTGCAATGCCCATCTGCCCTAGCCACCTATGAAGGATGATGGAAATTACAGTCCAACAATACCTGCCACAAATTGCCCATCCCTGGTATGTAGGATTGCAGTTTTGCTATTCCTTTAATCTGAATGAATTATTTGATTTTCATTCTGAGAAAGACATGCTAGGTTGGCACTGGGTAATACATTGCAAGTACTTAACCAGCCTTCCCACTCTCTGTGAAGTTTATTTTCTTTCAAATGTCTTAAGTTTAGCAAAGTTTTTAGGAAGTGTGTGCATCAGTTTGATTCTATGAAGTTTATCGCATCAGTGCCTGAAACGTTTCTATTCTGTTCCCAAAACGTTTCAAGAGGTAACGTTATGGGAACAGATATTATCGCATTCGAAAATGTAAAACGTTCCAAGAACGTTACAGGAATACAATTTACCGCATTTGTCCTTATAGGAAACGTGATAAGTATGAGAACGTTTCAATATTTGCGCATGCGTATTTGTAACAGTGTATTCTTGTTCATGAGTACCACATACACAG
>NW_024826387.1:0-913 GCF_019175285.1 Sceloporus undulatus
ACAGGAAAAGAGATTCCACCTCAACATTAGGAGGAACTTCCTGACAGAAAGGGCTGTCTGACAGTGGAATACATTCCTTACTATTAAATTATGGTGGAGTCTCCTTTAGAGGTCTATAAACAGAGGCTGGATGGCCATCTGTTGGATATGCTTTGATAGAGATTTCCTGCATGGCAGGGGCTTGGATGGGATGGCCCTTGTGGTCTCTTCCACCTCTATGATTCTGTGATTCACTGCCCCATGGCCTTCCCCCTCTGGCCTCTCTCAGTCCCAGGTTGGCCTTAGAGAAAGGGAACTGACCCCAAGAGAGAAAAAAAGAAAGAAGGGGACCCCCAAGACCCCTTCCTCTCTGCCCCATGGCCTTCTCCCTCTGGCCCCTCTCAGTCCCAAGTTGGCCTTAGAGAAAGGAACTGCACCCCAAGAGAGAGAGAAAGAAAGAAAGAGAGGGAACCCCAAGACCCCTTCCTCTCTGCCCCATTGCCTTCTCCCTCTGACCTCTCTCAGTCCCAGGTTGGCCTTAGAGAAAGGGAACTGACCCTCAGGAGAGAGAGAGAGAGGAACCCCCAAGACCCTTTACTCTCTGCCCCATGGCCTTCTACCTCTGGCTCCCCTCACTCCCAGGTTAGCCTTAGAGAAATGGAACTGACCCCCAATGGAGAGAGAAAGAAAGAGAGGGACCCCCAAGACCCCTTTCTCTCTACCCCATGGCCTTCTCCCTCTGGCCCCTCTCAGTTCCAGGTTGGCCTAAGAGAAAGGGAACTGGCCCCAAGAGAGAGAGAAAGAAAGAGGGGGGCCCCAAGACCCCTTCCTTTCTGCCCCATGTCCTTCTCCCTCTGGCCCCTCTCAGGCCTAGGTTGGCCTTAGAGAAAGGGAAATGACCCCCAAGAGAGAGAGAAATAGGGGACCCCTAGGA
>NW_024826387.1:1013-1561 GCF_019175285.1 Sceloporus undulatus
GGGGGACCCCTTCCTCTCTGCCCCATGGCCTTATCCCTCTGTCCCTCTCAGTGCCAGGTTGGCCTTAGAGAAAGTAACCTGACCCCTGAGAGAGAGAGGGGGGACCGCCAAGACCCCTTTCTCTCTGCTCCATGGCCTTCTCCCTTTGGTCCCTCTCACTCCCAAGTTAGCCTTAGAGAAACAGAACTGACCCCCAATAGAGAGAGAAAGAAAGAGAGGGACCCCCAAGACCCCTTTCTCTTTCCCCCATGGCCGTCTCCCTCTGGCCCCTCTCAGGCCCAGGTTGGCCTTAGAGAAAGGGAACTGAACCCAAGGGAGAGAGAAAGAAAGAGGGGGACCTGCAAGACCACTTCCTCTCTGCCTCATGGCCTTCTCCCTCTGGCCCCTCTCATGCCCAGGTTGTTCTTAGAGAAAGGGAAATGATCCCCAAGAGAGAGAGAAAGAGGGGTCCCCCAAGACCCCTTCCTCTCTGCCCAATGGCCTACTCCCTCTGGCTCCTCTGAGTCCCAGGTTGGCCTTACAGAAAGGGAACTGACCCCCAATGGAGA
>NW_024826388.1:0-1561 GCF_019175285.1 Sceloporus undulatus
TGGGAGAGAAGTGTCTGTACAAAATGCTCCTAGGCTCTTCAGACATGCAGAGTGTTTCTGTGTATAAATATCTGAGTTAGATCATTAAATGTAAAGTTTCTCTAAAATAATTCCTTAAAGAATTACCAAATTTAAAACTCTGACATATGGCCAAAATATGTATCAGTTCCAGCTGCAGTTACTGTAATTATCATTAGTAGTCTTAAATTATGCTAAAATCCCTTTTATTTACACTTCTTGAAGGGGAACTACTGTTTCAAGTTCTGAACTACTGATAGATTTCTCTTCTATCTAGTAGTTCATATTTAGTAAAGTTTTGCTTCTAGCTATTCATTTCCAACCTGGCTTATTAAGATCCAAGGCTAGAGCTTTTGGAGTTAAAGCACAGTGAGTTACCAAATACCAAAAGTATGTCATACAATAATTTACTATGTAGTAATAAATTTCATCTGAGTTGTTAGTGGAATAAATCAAAGAAACTTAAATGAATGAAAAATTGGCATGATACATTTCGAGGGGGGAAAAGGCAAGTATATCTTGTTTGCATCTCAAAATAAAAAGTTTGGCAGACCTGCAAAGAAAATATTTGTAAAGATTCATCTTATATTTTATTCTTATAATTTTAAAGTCTACCCAGATTCTATGCTCCTAAAATGTTCTAGTGAGGTTTTATATGTCTTACGATGTTTTAAAAAAATTCTTCTGACATCCAACTTGCATTTACTGATTCACATCTTAATTACTTTGTTCTAATTTCGATGATTTACTATATATACTCATGTATAAATCTAAAAATGTTAGTCAAAAAATTGACTCCCAAAACTTGGGTTGACTTATCCATGGGTCATTCTTTTATATATCGTATTTTCTGGCGTATAAGACGACTGGCTGTATAAGATGACTCCCAACTTTTCCAGTTAAAATATAGAGTTTGGAATATACTCACCGTATAAGACTACCCCTCTTCCAATGCACACCAAATAAAAATTTTAAAAAATCAGATTTGATTTCAATATGATGATTTTAATTCAAATGCTTATGACATGCAGGTACTTAGCAGGAAAACTTGTTGTATACAAAGCGTGCTTGGACTGGATTATATACAAAGCCCACATATTCTCCAGTCTGGCTTGGAAGTTTCAGCACCCACCTATAAGATGAAACCTGGCGTATAAGACGACCCTTGACTTTTGAGAAGATTTTCCTGGGTTAAAAAGTAGTCTTTTATGCCAGAAAATACAGTGTGTGTGTGTGTGTGTGTGTGTGTGTGTGTGTATATATATATATATATATATATATATGGAGCCATCCTCTTCTCTATGTAGAGTGGCAAAAGGCAAGAGCTTAATCCATCCTGGAAGAAACTGAAAAAGGCACCACCTCTTTCTATTTCCTTCACTGCGGTGTCACTTCTGGCCTTTTTGAATGTCTGGGTGGGAAAACAGCAGTGTACTGTTGCATCATTTTCCTTTCCTTCATCCTTTGCATCCTCTGTTACACGACTCTATGTTTTACCCTCGACTTATCCAGGAATTATATAAAAATCCATAACTTTGGCCCC
>NW_024826389.1:0-1561 GCF_019175285.1 Sceloporus undulatus
CTACAAATCCCAGGATTCCATAGAATGGAACTAGAAGAGTTAACACACTTTAGAACTGGATTATTTCTGCAGTGCAGATACAGCCTAAGTCGGTTTTAAAAGGGTAGAAGCAGCCAATTCTTGTTTTTACCCTCCTAAGAATGGTTTTTCTTTAAAAAATAAGTAGTTTGTTTTAGTCCTTATTTTTGTTGTTGTTGTTTGCTTCTATGTTTGTTTGTTTCATTCTAGGTAATATGAGTTATTCTGATCTGTCACCTTCCTTCTTGCCTGAAAATCTATTAATAAGGAAATTGGGGAGACTTTTAAAACCTCCCAAAGGAGCTACTTTTGGCCTTGTTTGGGAGACTAGCCTCTTCTTAGAAGCCAAAGCCCAATGTTTGTGAAGAAGAATAATAAGGCTTGTATTAAAACTCTCCTCCCCATTTCTGATCCCTTTTAAAACCCATGTTCCCCAGAAAGAGCAGAGCTGTGTAATAAGAAAACCCTCTCAGAAAAGACACCCAAAAGACACACAAAGATACACAATTCCTTCCTTTTGGCCCAAGGAGCCTGGCCTCCTTCTGACCCTGGAGCCTCAGGAGAGAAAGATATACTTCTGTTCAACTGAAGCCTCAGAAAATGTTCACAAGCAGACAATAAAATGGCTGCCAGAACACAAAACTGCAACTGGAACACAAAATGGCTGCCTCGCTTGGCAGTTGACATTTGAGGCCTTCAGGGGATAGAGAGAGACTGAGGGGAAGAGTGGAAGGAGGTCCTGGAGGGAGGGGGCCTTGGGAGATATAGGGCCTTCCTGAGATATTTGGGGTTCGTTTCCTAACAAAGAGGTTTCTGGCCTCATAAAGGATTTGGGGCAAACTGGATCTGAAAGGCAGTAGTAGCCTTTTCTCTTGCCAATGGGATTTACAGTGTATTTCCTGGACTGCAACTCCCAGCATCCACATGGCCAGAAAGAGGAGGGGTCCTGCCCTCCAGTAAGGACCCTCCAATCCCTCTGAACCAAAGACTACAACTCCCATATCTTCTTTACTAGACACATTGGCAGTATCTTTCTTTCTTTCTTTCTTTCTTTCTTTCTTTCTTTCTCCCTATCTGTCTTGTGAGGTGTGATTAAGCTCTGTTAGTGGTGTTACTGCTCTTGTTGTCGCTGTGTGCTTCCAAGTTGTTTCTGACCTATGGCAACCCTAAGGGAAGCCCTTTGCAGGCTTTTCTTGGCAAGGTTTGTCCAGAAGTGGTTTTGCAAGTGCCTCCCTCTGAGGCTGAGAGAGTGTGACTTGCCTAAGGTCACTCAGTGGGTTTCTGTGGCCAAGAGGGCATTCGAACCCTGCTCTCCAGGGTCATAATCCAATGCTCCAGCCACTAAACCACACTGTCTCTTTCTTGAGGCTTTGTAGTTTTTTGTGGAGTGGCTCCAAGTCATTGCTGACTTCTGAGGAGCCTCTCCTGGGGTTTTCTTGGCAAGAATTGTTCATAGGAGGTTTGCCATTGCCTTCCCTGAGGCTGAAAGAGTGTAGTTTCTTGCCCAAGGGACCCAGCTGGTTTCATGGAGGAGTGGGGCACT
>NW_024826390.1:0-1561 GCF_019175285.1 Sceloporus undulatus
TGCCTGTTGTGCGGAGCGTGTGTGCAGGACTCCAGGAAGAAGCCCCAACTGATCTCTCCCCAAGAGGATCCCACCCATCCAGAGCGGGCCTTTTTGCCTCCCTCCCAGCGACCCCCATCATGCGCAGTACCTGAGCTCTGTCATGATGAGCATTGCGTCCGGGCACATCCTGTCATCCAGTGTGCAGCTGGGCTCTTCTTCTAGCACAAACTGCCAGGCAACACAGAAACAGAGGAGACGTGAGCAGGGCCCATGGGGCACCATCTTGTGCCTGCCATGGGCACCCTGGTGCCAGGCTAGGCTGGGCAGGTGCTCCCACCAGCCTCTAAGTGGCAAGTGCTGGAAGGTGCTAGAAGGTTCCCTCCAAAGGAGGAATGGGCTACACCAGCCCCCTCAATGTCCATCTGTATGCACATCACTGGCAGACTACATGGCCTCTAAGATAGGCACTGTTCCTTCCTTCCTTCCTTCCTTCCTTCCTTCCCTCCCTCCCTCCCTCCTTCCTTCCTGTATCTTAAGGAGATTCTGCTTCTGAAGACATGCACTTCCTTCCCGCCCTCAGACCCAAAAGTGGGCAAAGGGTCTGTAGTTTAGTATTAGCAACAGAGCTGAGCTTGTGAAAGATGGGCCAAAAGGACTGTTTGAAGGCCAGGTAGGGGGCATCATAGTTGCCCTCTTCACCCCCCAAGGTCCATCTGTCTGTCCGTCCGTCTTTCCTTCCTTCCTGCCTGCCTGCCACTGCCTCAGGTTGGTCAGGAATTTTCTCAGAGAAAAGACAGAGCCCACCTGGGCCACAGACAGAGGGATGCTGGAGGAGGGTGTAAAAGCAAAGTCCCTTCTCCCGTGGGCACATTTGTGTTGGAAGGGGTTCCATTGCCCTACTCTGAGGGTTTCCCAAGGAGGGCTTTCTAGTTCTTTCTTGGCCTAAGAAGTGCTTTACCCTGGAAGGCAGCCTAAGGGAGAGTCAGCCTCACGGGAGCAGCCTTGGAAGCCTTTCCTTCCATAAGCTTACCCACCTGCCCGCACTTCTGCCCTGTGAGGTGGCTCAGGGACCGTCCAAGATATTCTGGAAGAGCTGTGGCTGAGCTTGTTGGGCCAAGCAGTGGGAATGGCCAGCTCTCCCCGCCTCCTTGATGCCAACCCTTGGTCACCCGATCCCAGCCGGACAGCCTGCCACTTGAACCTCTCCTCTCCAGTCCCCCCTGTATGCCCAGCACAAGCAGAGACAACTTACACTCAGGCAATCCACCAGCGGCCCTTTCATGAGCAGCTCAAGGCTTTGCGCTTTGCCTGTGACAACAATTGCCTCCAGAAGCATCAGGACAACCACCAGGAAGGGTCCTCTTCAGGTTCTTGTCCTAAACCCAACCCAGAGGAGAGAAGGAGTCGTGAGAACAACCCCTGTGTCCCGGACCCAGCTCTTCCTCAATCGCCTATTTCCCTGGACCTGCCTGGGGTCAGCTGTCTCTCATTAACAGTAGCCAAGGATAGCTTTAAAAATACTGGCCAGAGTCAATCCCGGTGGGACTGGGGACGGAGGGACGGTGGGGAGGGAGCCCCT
>NW_024826391.1:0-1561 GCF_019175285.1 Sceloporus undulatus
AACTCTTCTGTCTTTCAGGGTAAATGGAAAAACAAAGAGAGAGTGCTAATTTTTTCTTCCAGAGGCATAAATTTTAGGACAAGACATCTAATGAAAGACTTGCGAACACTGATGCCCCATGCTAAAGCAGGTAATTTTAGACAGTACTTGTATTTAATTTATCTTCTTGTGAGCTCATAATTTCCACACACAGAGGTCTTTGTGACTGTTATTGTTTTATCAGTGTGCTGGAATACTGAACAAAGCTTCCTTGAAATAGTTTGGGGATGAGGAGTGGGTTCAAGGGCCACACAGGGGCCCCTTCTATATTTTCTGCTTACTTAGTTTCTGTTTCAGGCCTCTTGGGTGCTCTGAAAATTACTATTAAACAAAGCATTGTACCTTAGGAAACATCATTCTCAATTTAAAATCATTTGTGTGGGTGTGATGGGATGTTGAGCTGCTGAAAAATGCACTCCTTCCTAGGGCCACACAATTGCTATGCCTTACAGTATTTAGAGATAGTTCTGTTTCCTTTTTGTGCAAACTAAGTTATTTCTCCTATCTTACAAAAACAAAACAAACTCTTGAGCTAAAAATAATAATCAATATCTCATTGATTTAATCCTATTTCACATGTGTTGGGTGTATGCTTCTTCTTGATCTAGCTTCTGAGACAGTGCATTCAAAGGTCTCTTTAAAAAGCAGTGCTTGCATCAGAAATCTGCTGGTTATTACCAGTGTTTAGTGGCAAGGGCTCTTTACATATAACTCCACCAGCTTGACTGGGAAGAGGAAGTGTGTACACAGTAAAAATGCAACAACTTTTGTTTGCATGTGTATTATTACAAGTAAGAATGCACACACAGAATCTAATAGGATCTCTAGTAGATGCTGCTGAAAAGGAAAATTTATAGAACTGTTGATAAGACTATTGGTTTAATATATGTTTTCATTGCTTTTTCAGACACCAAAATGGACAGAAAGGATAAACTCTTTGTTATTAATGAAGTAAGTAATGGTGGTCCTCTATTTTGTCTGCGCTACCATGAATATTCTAGCTGAGTGATTACTTGAATTCATCATTAGCTAATCCATACCCAGAACTTTCTAGTGCACCCTACAATGGCTTCTTCCTCAAATTTATTAAGAATAAACATTCAAGTTGTCTAGGATAGTAGTTTATATCTAGTGGTAAATATATCACTGGTGAGTCATTGGTGTTTTAGCCTTATCAGTAAAAACTTTGTTCAAGAATGCTATTAGATTAATTTTTAAATTCTTTTTTGTTTTACAGTTGTGTTTTACTACTAATGGAGTTAGATTTTTTTAATGTTTACTTCCAACATCTCAACTGTATTTTTATATCTTTAAAATTTACTGTCAGTGTGAAAGAAATGTTTGTTTTAAGATATGAAAGACTGAGAGCCTCTGGTCTCAAACAACATATTGTGAGCTGCACTCTGGAGATTAACCAACCTGCCCTTTGGTTCTGGGTAAATTAGTTTTTGTGATTTTGATTCTTTTGCCTCATACAGGTTTGTGAAATGAAAAATTGCAATAAATGCATATTTTTTGAAGC
>NW_024826392.1:0-1561 GCF_019175285.1 Sceloporus undulatus
AGAACGTTCTGAGAACCCGATGGGAACGGAACACATTTGAGTATACCGCACGTATGTGTTCCCATCGGGTTCCAAATGTGTTCCACATGTGTTCCAGGGAGGATACAAATTAGATGTGTTCCCAGCAAGCTGTAACGTGATGAGAACGTTCCAACAGAGGTCTGTGCAGTATTCTTATCTGTTCTCAAATCCATTCTCTCGTTCCTCTGTCTCCTGATTGGCTGAAAGAATGACAGGCAGGGAGGCAGGCAGGCGAGTGACTGCAGTGAGGGAAGGTGTGGGGGGGAAGAAGGAGGGAGGGAAGGAAGGAAAAGGGGAGGAAAGGTGGGACAAGGGAGAGAAGAGGAAAGGAGGGAAAGAAAGAGAAAGAGGGGACCAGGGCAGAGAGCAAGAGGGAGAGGGTCTGGCTGCTTCTGCAGGGGCCTCTGGTGTCATGACCAGTGGGGCTCCTGTGCTGTCAGCCTGCAGGAGGCAGGGATGGCAGGGATGCCCAGGACCTTCTCCTTCTTCCCTCCAGGAGGGAACCCACAAAAGCTTCTCTGTTTGGAGCACCACACAAAAGCAAGCAAACAACTCCCAGAATTCCATAGCAAAGAGCTAGACCCTCTCCCTCTTGCTCTCTGCCCTGGTCCCCTCTTTCCCTCTCTCTTTCTCTTTCCCTCCTCTTTCCCAATCTCCCCCCTATTCCTCCCCCTTGCTTCCCAGGCCAGCTAGGCCTGAGAAGCCAACCTGACCTTGGACAAGCTTCACAGATGTCTCCAGTTAATTAAACAGTACATTCCAAACCACGACTGCAATCATTCCCAAGCACCAGCTAGCTAGCACCCCCTTCCTCCATTAGAAGCAGGCAGAACTACAGCTAAAGCAATTACACAGCAATATGAGCAGTAACTAAAGTGGATGTGAATATTGATTAGTAATTGGCTTTGGAGTTCTGACACTCTGCCCCCCCAAAGCACTATTTACCTAACCTAGGTTTATCAGGGTAAGCCAAATGAAACTCTTGTTTTAACCGCTCAGCATTGACATGTTTGACCCCCACCCACTCAGCCATATCAATTGGGAAATGTTTCCATTGCACCAGATATTCCAGACCCCCCTTAACAATCCTAGAGTCCAAAATCTTAACAATTTCAAAATGTTCTTCTCCCTCTATCATCAATGGCAGTGGAGCAGGTTCCTCCAGTTCATCTCTAGTCCTCTTCCCAACAGGCTTCAGCAGGCTGAAATCAAAAGTAGGGTTAATATGCTTGTACATTTTGGGAAGGTCCAGTTCAGCAGTCACCTCACTAACAAGTCTTTTTACTGCAAAAGGACCCACAAATTTAGGGCCTAATTTTTTACAAGGTACTCTACACTTTCAGTTCTTGGTGGACAAGTACACCCAGTCCCCCTCTTGAATGTCCCAGCCTGGCTTCCTGTGTTGGTCGGCAAAGTGTTTGTAGTCCAACTTGGCCTGTTTCAAGGCCTCCTCAATCTTGGGCCAGCTGTCCCGCAGCAACTGACTCCACTTTCCCACTGGCACCGGATCCTTTGGCCCAGGATTTAGTTGTGGGATGAC
>NW_024826393.1:0-983 GCF_019175285.1 Sceloporus undulatus
GGAGAATCATTCTATATATTCCTACATGGCAGAATCATTCTATGAATACCTGAGTGGGATACTTAAAAAATATATTCCTGCATGGGAGAACCATTCTATGTATTCTTACATGGCTGAATCATTCTTTCTATTCCTACATGGCAGAATCATTCTATGTATTACTGCATGGGAGAATTAATCAAGGTATTCCTACATAGGAGAAGCATTCTATGTATTCCTACATTGCACAAACATTCTATGTATACCTGCATGGGAGAAGCATTCTATGTATTCATACATGGCTGAATCGTTCTTTCTATTCCTACATGGCAGAATCATTCTATGTATACCTGCATGGGAGAATGATTCTATGTATTCATGTATGGGAGACTTAATCAAGATATTCCTATATAGGAGAAGCATTCTATGTATTCCTAAATGGCAGATATATTCGATCTATCCTTGCATTGGAGAAGAATTCTGTGTATTGCTGCATGGGAGAAACATTCTATATATATCTGAAAGGGAGGAGTATTCTATGTATTCCTGCAAGGGAGGAACATTCTATGTATTACTACATGGGAGAATCATTCTATGTATTACTACATGTCAGAAACATTCTATGTATTCCTGCATGGGAGTAACATTCTATAAATATCTGAATGGGAGAAGAATTCTATGTATTCCTGACAGGGACAAACATTCGATGTATCGCAGCATAAGAGAATGATTCTATGTATCCCAGCATGGGAGAATCATTCTATGTATTCCTACATTGCAGAAGCATTCTATGTATTCCTATATGGTAGAAGCTTTCTATTTATACGTTCATGGCAGAAGCATTCTGTTTCTTCCTACATGGGAGAAGGATTCTATGTATTACTACATGGGAGTAAAATTCTATATATATATATGAATGGGAGAAGTATTCTATGTATTCCTGCAAAGGAGAACCATTCTATGTATTACTGCATGGCCGAATCATTCTATGTATTCCTGCAAGG
>NW_024826393.1:1083-1561 GCF_019175285.1 Sceloporus undulatus
GCATTGGAGAAGAATTCTGTGTATTGCTGCATGGGAGAAACATTCTATATATATCTGAATGGGAGAAGTATTCCATGTATTCCTGCAAGGGAGAAACATTCGATGTATCCCAGCATAGGGGAATGATTCTATGTATCCCAGCATGGCAGAATCATTCTATGTATTCCTATATGGTAGAAGCTTTCTATTTATACGTTCATGGCAGAAGCATTCTGTTTCTTCCTACATGGGAGAAGGATTCTATGTATTAGTACATGGGAGTAAAATTCTATATATATATATATGAATGGGAGAAGTATTCTATGTATTCCTGCAAGGGAGAACCATTCTATGTATTACTGCATGGCCGAATCATTCTATGTATTCCAGCAAGGAAGAATCATTCGATGTATCCAAGCATAGGAGAATGATTCTATGTATCGCACTATGGGAGAATCTTTCTATGTATTCCTACATGGCAGAATCATTCTATGAATTC
>NW_024826394.1:0-1561 GCF_019175285.1 Sceloporus undulatus
AGCATAATCCAGGCTGCAATCTTCACTCATAAACCTATACATTTATAGAGTTTTGTTGTATAAGTGCAACATATTCAGAAGTGTGCATCTTTTTTTTTAAATATACAAGGAAAAGTGAAGAAATTGTGATTTTGACAATAGATCCATTTAGAAACAATGCACACAAATGTACATGCCTCAATTTCTGTGTGGCTTTAGAAAGCAGAGGGAGGAGGTACATACTTCATGCAACTGCTATGACTGACACACACAAACACGCAAATTTTGTAATTGTCTATTTTTAAACCATTTGATTTTTTGGAAAGGTGGTATATACATAAATTTATTATTATTATTATTAACACAGCAGTTAAGCTCAGAGATTTTTCTCATTTGTAAAAATGAAATGATTATTTTCACCAGTGTCTCAATGAAAAGGGGGACGTAATGAGGGGAGGCCTTGGATCAGATCCATAAAGTAATACAGGTAATACAGTAATACAGGGGCCGGAATTTCTCCACCTGGGATATAAATCATAGAAACATAGAGGGAGACTAAAATGGTGAAGGGTCTGTAAACCATGCCTTATGAGGAATGACTTAGGGAGGTGGGGATGTTTAGCCTGGAGAAGAGAAGGTTAAGAGGTGATGTGATAGATCTGTTTAAATTTTTGAAAGGATGTCATATAGAGGAGGGAGCAAGCTTGTTTTCTGCTGCTCCAGAGACTAGAACCCGGAACAATGGATGCAAGATCCAGGAAAAGAGATTCCACCTCAACATTAGGAGAAACTTCCTGACAGTAAGGGCTGTTCGACAGTGGAACAGACTCCTTCCTCGGAGTGCAGTCAAATCTCCTTCCTTGGTCTTCAAGCAGAGGCTGGATGACCATCTGTCGGGGATGCTTTAATTGAGAGTTCCTGCATGGCAGAATGGGGTTTCACTGGATGGCCCTTGGGGTCTCTTCCAACTCTACGATTCTATGATTCTATGTGGCTATAACAGGACATTCTCAAGCCAACATGGCCAGAGAATAGTGTGGAAAATAGGCAGACTCTACGTAGGCAGACAATCTCAGAATTGTGACTTCTCTGCATGCAGAAGGCTGCCATGGGAATTGGGGAGGAGTTCTGGATCCCATGGAAGGGGGACAACCAGGGAAGAGAGAGCTCCTTTCCTGCCCTGACTGACCAGGGGCCTCCCTGAGGGATGGACGGCAACTGGTTTGGCCACTGGGAGAATGAGGGGCAACCAAGCCAGACAGCCTGACCCAGCAGAACCCTCTATGCTCCAGTGTTGCTCCAGGTGGAATCAGGCTACAACTGGCCATTCACTGACCCAGGTATTACCATAGAGTTGTGGAAGCCATCCCGCATGACCATTCCATGCCTGGTGAGAGTGTTTGGTGCAAGGTATTGGAGATGCATCCAGCTGTGTTTCTGTAGCCAGAAGCAAAATGAAGACATTTTCCTCTGAGTGCTACTGGGGTCCTCTGCAGGTTTCAGCAGATGATGAACTCATTTCACATCTAGCTATGGGGACATAACCAGAGCCTTTTCCAATTTCCCATCCCCTGATCCCCAG
>NW_024826395.1:0-1561 GCF_019175285.1 Sceloporus undulatus
TGTAAGCAAAACGTTTCCCACAATGGTGGCATTTATGTGACTTCTTTGCTGTGTGGACTCTCTGATGACTCAAATGTTCTTCTGTAAAGAAGGACAATGACAGATAAGACTGAAAATCAGAGTTAAGGTAGGAGGGTGTTACCCCATGATTTAGCCCTCATTAACCCCTCCTTATTTGAGATTAAATTAATAAATTTGCTGTGAGTAACCCAAGCATGACCCTGCTGCTTATGCTAGGAGCTAGCAAAGAAGTGACTGCATGGGGACTGCCCTGAGGGAACCAGTAGAAGCAGATAGTCAAAGGATTGTTGAAAAAATATTCCATGAAACATGTGCAAAAATACTTTGATTGACAGGTGGCATCATATCCTATGAGACGGCCATAGAGTGCTGAGTCAGAGCCCAAGGCATGATGCAAGCTAACTGCAGAGGTCACTTCGTGCTGTTTGGCACCAGGATATGACTCACAACCAATACAGTATACAGCTCACATGCAGATTGGTGTGGATTGGATTGGAGTTGTGTGTGCAAGAGATGGTGAAGTTGAAGGAACTCGGAGAGGAGAGCTTGGAAATATTTGTATTATTTTGCAACTCAAGATAGAGAACCTCAGTGCATTGTTTCAGTCCATTGCCAATATCTATATCTGGATATTTGCTTCTGTACTCTGCTATGCTATTGTTGAGCTGCATCTGGGAGTGTCACCCGCAGATTGTGCTGTATATTGGCTTGTGAACACGATAGGAATTCAGAGCCAAGAAGTACTGAGAGCCAGTGTGCTCATCCTTTTTGTCTGGTTTATTTGCTCCAAGCACTCATTGCATTCAATTTAGTTTCAGACCATTCTTCCCCCCAGGACACATTCTAAGGTGATTTAAACCCTTTTGGACACTCGGTTTCTGCCCCCAAGCAACAATTACAGCATAAATATCTGCCCTGACTGGCTGTTCTTTGACTTCAGTCCAATTACGGACAGACAGTCTGTCAGTTTACATGGCTAAGCACCTCAATGCAGTTGCCAACCGCACTTGTCACATGAGCTCCTGACTTCTTTTCCCATTTTGAACCCTCAGCAATTGGAATCAAGATCCACCTAGGTAAAGTATTACCATTATGAAAGTCTTACATCTCTTGACCACTCCCACCTGTTATCTAGTTCTTGTGCATGTGTCTCAACACTTACGTGTGTGTGTGTGTGTGTCATACTTTTCCCCTCAATACAAAATAAAAAACCTATTTCAAATGCCTTTGGAGTTCTTTGTGTTTCCAGGCCTGGTCTAGTTAAGCTGAATCCCAAGGTCACTCTTGCCACAACCAAACTATATATCTCCTTTCAGCTAAGTACCAAATTCCCCTAAAAGCATAGCACTTGCGGGTGTCCTCCCCAGACTCCAGCATTCTAGGTAACAAAGGGCCTCTTGAATCAACCATGGAACTAAGCAAGCTCAGGTAGGAAAAAAAACATTAGAGAACATTGCCATTGTCCTCTAAGCCATTGCAGGGCCAACAAAGGGATTTTACCCAAGAAGTCTCTCCAGAGTCTCAAAAGGCTTGAAGAGGG
>NW_024826396.1:0-1561 GCF_019175285.1 Sceloporus undulatus
GATACATGTATAATTTTCTTTATTTTATTTTAGTAGTAAATAGCAAAAGCTATAAAGCTGCCTGCTTATTCTCCCTCTATAAATTTCCCAAAATCTCAGTGCTTCAAAGAGCCCCTTAAAAGATACTTAAGGAATGTGTTGATGTTAATCTGGCTATTTGGACAATAATATGGTTCATGAATGGGAAAGTGGCCAGATTGTGGAGTGTGAACTAAGAAAAGAACTCCTCATAGACACAGGTTTACTGACAACAACAAAGAACCTTTAGCAATGGAGATAAGAGATGCAGTGGACCTTCTTTACACACACCTCATTTTTTCCTGGCTTTAGTTTCTCATCTTCAGGTCTCTTCCTTGTTGAGTAAGATTTCCCTTCATAAAATTGTAGTCAATTGTTTATGTTGCTTTTACAATCCTGTCCCACAGGGCTGCTTCTCAGTCAATTCATAAAGTGCTTGTTTTGCTTTTCCTTTCCAAGAATGACCTGTCAGGTATATATATACACACACACACACACACACACACACACACACCTGGTTTTATTGTTAGAGAGCAACAAGATTATTACATGGGGCTTCTAAACATGATTACAGGCAGAAAAAAGTGACTTATTATGATACTAATCAGACAATGATGCCTCTGACCCATAGTTGCTGTGTTCCTTAAATGCAGTGAGGGCATCTCTTTCATTGACGGGGGAATCTGTCAATGATCTTTCAATCACACTAGTCCCTGGGTACAACATGAGATTGCCCTCACTGCCGGGGCAGTTGTGATATTGGCAGCCATGTGGGTTCAGTGTCCCTTCCCTCCCTCTGTCCCCCTTCTGCCTCACTGTTCCCAAGGAGGCTGACTGCCTCTATTTATTTGTTATATGTGGATGTGGGGATTATGAGGGAACCCAGTTTGCCTTCTACAACACTACAATGTGGTGATTATAATGAACCCTAGTTTCCTCCCACCCCCATGTTCACCCCACTTGGATGTGGTGATTGTGAGGCAACCTGTGATGTTTCTACTATGATGCTGCCATGATTCTTTTAGTGGTCAGTCAAAGGGAGAGAGGTAGAGGAATTTCATGGAAACAGCTTAGTTCCTCTGACGGAAGAAGAAAACTGAATGTACAAAATGGGAAAGAGCAAAAGATAAATAAGGTCCTTTATATAATAATATGGAATCTAAAAACATATAGTAAAAACAGCTTATTTTCCTGCCAAGACTCCAACACTTCAGCTTTCCAGGTGAGCTTTCCATAGTTCTCATTAATTTACTTCATATTAGAAAATAGGAACGAAAAGTGTGGTCTAGGTTTGGATGGCGCTGCTGTTTGCATGAATCAAAGACCTTGGAATAAATTATGCGAAGGATATATGGAATACCAGAAAATAAATAATTTATACTCCATGCTCTCTACACACAAAATATATGGTAAAGTTGTCAGTTGAAAGCTAAGACACAGCCTTCCATTCTAGAACAGTGAGTCTGACAGTTTGAAAAGAAATGGCATCAGAGTAATTCAGCAGATGGTATGAGATATTTCAGTATTTCCATTTGCCAGGCTA
>NW_024826397.1:0-1561 GCF_019175285.1 Sceloporus undulatus
TCTTCTTCTTCTTCTTCTTCTTCTTCTTCTTCTTCTTCTTCTTCTTCTTCTTCTTCTCCACCTTTCTCCCAATACAGAGACTTAAGGTGGCAAAAACAATAATGCTAGGAAAGGTGGACAGAAGCAGAAAGAGAGGAAGACTGCATGTTAAAGGTCACAGGTATGAATTTGCAGGAACTGAGCAGAGCAGTGGAGGACAGGAAATCTTGGAGATGTCTCATCTATAGAGTCACTATAGGCCGAGATTGACTGGAGGATGGATACCAACAACAACACACAATATTCCCTATAGAGTCATTTAACACCTTACACACACACAAACATGCTAAATTCTAAGTTGAGATGACCCATTGAACCGTACCTTACAACTGTCTTGCTCTATCAGTGGGAGTCCTGATTGATCCTGTGTCATCCCACTTTTTAGCTGCTTTTAAAATTCCCAGTTTTTTTCTCTCATCCTACTTTCTCACTTTATCCTCAGCTACTTCAATTGCTGTAAACTGAATTCAAAGTGCAAAATAGTTTGCATTCTATTAACTTAGCCAGGGCAGAGAAGGGGGACAAAGTTTTGCTGTTCCCAGTAGACTTAGGAAAAAGCAAACTACCACAGTTTCCCATAGCTTATGTGTTATTCCTCCTTAATGTTGCCAACTTGACCATACACTGATGCCACCTGGTCACACATGTTCCAGTTTTCATCTATGAAATGTTTGAGGTAGGACTGAAAAATCAAACTTACATAAACTTTGATTTATTAACTTTTAATGAATTTTCTCTCTGTGTGTGTGTACATACTATCAAGGAATGCACTGACCTATGGTGACCCCGTTAATTTTGTACAGTTTTCTTAGACAAGGAATACTCAGAGGCAATTTTGCAACTTCCTTCCTCTGAAATATAGCCTACAGCAGCGGATATTTGTCCAACTACTACCCCAGGTTGACCATGCTTAGCTTCCAAGATCAGGCAAGATCTGGAGACTTTAGGGTATTTAGGCCACTCACGTTAACAGCTAGCAAATGGATGTAGAATGAGAGCACATTGGACATTATCACATGGGAGGAATGTCACCCAATTTCAAAAGAAAAGAAAGTAGGGCCAATTTGGAAATGAACACAAGTACGTGGATGGTTATCACACCACAGAAGAACATAGCGCCCATCCCAAAGCCAAAGTACTGCAAATGCAAAAGAAATTATCATATGAGTACGTACCCTTTATAGTATAGAATTCGAATTAGCATCCCTGCACATGAGCAGTGAGGGCAGAATTGGATCATGACCTTTTTACACTTCCGGTGGGGCTTACTTCCAGTTCCCATGGTTTTGCCTTGTTTCACGTTATTTGTTCATTTATTACCCTTTATTTCACGATATTTAGGCAACTGATGTTATTAGTTCATTCATTACCCCTTATTTCACGTTATTTAGGCAATTCATGTTATTTGTTCATTCATTACCCCTTATTTCACGTTATTTAGGCAATTCACCAATTCAAAAACAGTCGTAAGCAACCTTGTACAGTGGTGCCTCGGGTTACGAAATTAATTCGTTCCGTGGCA
>NW_024826398.1:0-1561 GCF_019175285.1 Sceloporus undulatus
TGAAATCCACAAACACCCGGACAACAGGTGTTTACCTAAAAGTAAACTGGGCCAGGGAGGTGGCTGAGCGGAGCTCTAAGGGCAGCGTATTCCAGAGGGTCGGGGCGACGATGGTATATGACCTCCTTGTTGTGGAGGCCAGTCTAGCCCCTGAGACCCTCAAAAGTTGCTGCCCAGGTGTTCTGAGGGTGTGGGGCGGAATGTATGGGGAGAGGCGGTCCTCCAGGTATCCTGGGCCCAAGCCATGTAGGGCTTTATAGGTTATAACCAACACCTTGTATTGTGCCCGGAAGCAAATGGGCAGCCAATGTAGATCTTTAAGTACAGGTGTAATATGACTGGCCCTGGAGGTACCAGTGACCAGTCTGGCTGCCATATTCTGTACCATCTGTAGCTTCCGGGTTTGGTACAAGGGTTGCCCTATGTAGAGCGCGTTGCAGAAATCCAATCGAGAGGTTACCAGAGCATGTACCACCGTTTCAAGGTCTCTCTGGGCCAGGTATGGGCGCAGCTGGCGAATAAGCCGAAGCTGATAACAGGTGCTCTTGACCGTCGCATCCACCTGAGCTGTAAGGTGGAGCGACGAGTCAAGAAGCACCCCCAGACTGTGCACAGAGTCCTTCACAGGAAGCGTGATCCCGTTCAGGACAGGTGGAACCACCGCCATTCCTGGACCAGGGGAACCTATCACAAGTACCTCCGTTTTCTCTGGATTCAGACTGAGTCTGTTTTCCCTCATCCAGCCCATTACCGACTCCAGACAGGCCACGAGAGGAGAGACACCATCCTCGGTCACTGCATCAGTCAGAGACATAGAGAAAACTATTTGGGTGTCATCAGCGTACTGATAACCCCGCGCCCCATGTCTCCGGATGATCTCTCCCAGCGGTTTCATGTAAATGTTGAAAAGCATGGGAGACAGAATGGCTCCTTGAGGGACCCCAGTTGTAAGGGCCCTCTTATCGGAGCACTCGTCTCCCAGCTGCACCATCTGGAACCTCCCAGAGAGGTAGGACCGGAACCACTGGAGCGCAGTGCCCCCGATTCCCACCTCTACCAGGCGCTCCAGAAGTATACCATGGTCTATGGTATCGAAAGCCGCTGAGATGTCCAAGAGCACCAGCAGGGACACGCTTCCCCTGTCGATCCCCAGACGGAGATCATCGACCAAGGCGACCATGGCCGTCTCAACCCCGTAACCCGTCCGAAAGCCAGTTTGAAATGGGTCTAGATAATCCGTTTCATCCAAGACCAATTGAAGCTGGATTGCAACCGCCCTCTCGATCACCTTCCCCAAAAATGGTAGCAGTGATATTGGCCGATAATTACTATGTATCAGGGGGTCGAGGGAGGGCTTTTTAAACAGCGGTTTTATGGTGGCCAATTTCAAGCTGGATGGAAATTGCCCGTCCCTCAAAGATGTATTAATTATCCGGTGTAACATCGAGGTTACTGCCGGTCCCCCCTGAGCCGCTAACCATGAGGGACAGGGATCGAGAGAGCAGGTTGTCTTCCGAACGCTTCCAAGGATCTTGTCCACATCATCGGTACTGACCAACTC
>NW_024826399.1:0-1561 GCF_019175285.1 Sceloporus undulatus
TTATGGATATTTTTCCCAGTAATGATACGTGTAAATTTTGCCATTTTGGATATAAGGCGATTGCTTTTCTCTTATTTATATATTTACATATGATTAAGATAAGTAAGATATAATGAAAGATATGGGAACGCAGACTGTATATATAATTGAGCAAAAAAGTAGATCTCACAGTGAGATGGGTGAAATTGTACATATAGGTATAGAGGAAAAATATATGTCAATTGCTGTTAAAGAAGAAGAGGAGGAAACAGATATATAAGAGCACCTAAGGTCAGAATGGAAGATCAAGGAAGATCAAGGAAGTCGTAAGTTGATTAAGTATGCGGTTATTGTAAGAGGACTATCTTTGTCCTACTACATTGTATATATATAATGAATTTTTCTTTTTAACAATAAAAAAAAAAACCAAGCTAAACACTTCAAAACAATTTATAACAGTTTATCAAATCAAATAAAGGAAAATGTGCAGCTTAGATTGGAAACCAAGTCAAAACTAAAGGACTTTAAAAAAGCTTAAGTACTGTATTGCCCACGCTATATTGGCCACTGTTCATAGGTGTGCATATATGATTTATTTGCAGCTGCTCAAATATTTATTCCAGGATAACCCAGAAAGAATTTGTAGAATGAAAATTACAATAGATCAAAGCTCTGGAACATGAAACATTCTACATAAGAGCATCTTTCTTTCACACTCCCAGGGTCCCTGGTTGGAGTGCCAACTATTATTTCCTAAAGGGCACTTCGCACATTACATGTACTAGTAAAACCATTTTGCATGTATCCAAGATAACTTTTTTTTCTTTCTATGGATTGTACCAGTACAGGCAGCAAGAAGTTGGGTTTGGCTGTGACTCTCTGTTCCCTGTACATACTGTAGCATGTGTGCCACTTTGTGACATTTGAAGGATCCCAGTATTTTCAAGACTACTCCGTATTTGGGGAGTGTTACGTATAGTTGTGAGGATAACAATCTTTGATTCATTCTTAGTGAAAGGTTGATTGAGAAACATGGCACCGCAGCACAAAAACAGACGGAGATGGGTCACATACATGCCACTACAATGTTGGGTCAACACAAAGTGTTGACTCAAAGTAGTCCCCACCTGGAAATAGTAGTAGTAGTAGTAGTAGTAGTAGTAGTAGTAGTAGTTGTTCCTTACCTGCCTCTCCCTGTGGATTGAAGCAGGGAACCACAAATAACATAACATTAGCTAAAAGTGTGTGTGTGTGTAATTTTAAAGCATTGGTTGATTATATATATACACACACACACACACACACACACACACACATATATATATATATATTGAAAATCAACCAATGCTTTAAAATTCTTAACTTAAACATAATCTGAATAGGCCTGCTGAAAGTCTGTTGTTGTTAACTTCCCTGGAGTTGGCCGCGACTCTGTGGATGAGGAATCTCCAAGACTCCTTGTCCTCCACTGGTCTGCTTAAGTCCTATAGATTCGGGCCTGTAGTCTCCCTGATTGTGTTCATCTACCTGGTATTCTCTCTCTCTCTCTCTCTCTCTCTCTCTCTCTCTCTCTCTCTCTCTC
>NW_024826400.1:0-834 GCF_019175285.1 Sceloporus undulatus
TTTTGATTGTTTATAAGTTTATTATTTGATAAGACTTAATTAACAAAATTAAATAGGAAATTTTTTTGGAGAGGCAGCCTTCATACATTTTGTTGTACAGTTGTCACTCCCTTTTTGGGGACTTAGTATTCGCAGCCTCACTCCTCACGGGAGGACAGGCGACCATTAAAAAATGGCGTGTTCCTGCATACGCCTCCCCTCCCGGTGCCATGGGTGTGCAGCCCATTATTTTCTATGGGACTCGGATATGTGAGAGTCATTACTTTCGTGAGGGGTCCGGAACAGATCCCCCGTGAATTGGGAGGGGCTACTATATTTTGTAAAGCTCTATTATAATCTTCATTTATACTACTTCTGCTACAAAGTTCTTGGTCTGAAAATATCTTGTCCTTACAGAAACATTCAATAAACCTCTGCCCTATTTTGAGCATCCTGTATTCTTCACTGAGTCTATAGAATCTGAAGGACAGTGTCAATTACGGAAGCATCACTTTTAGCATAAATGAGGTATTGCTACAATTCAACTGGTTGTGACTATGAGAAAGGATGCTGAAGATGAATTCCTGTCTCCTATCCAGCCCTATATCGACACACACAACATGCACTGACTCCTGAGTCAAACTCTGATTTCCCTCCCTGTCCCCAGGATCTAAACCTGGGCTATAAAGGATCAGGTTTTATTTGGGATCTTCTCCTGTAACATGTGTTTTTCCTTGTCCTTTTTACATGGAGCAGTAGGAGGGCTGTCCATCAGGGCTTGGCATTGAGCTTCCAGTTTTCAGGGATCATTTTCAGGAAGGTGACGATTGTGCCTCTTTTCCATTTTTGGGGGGA
>NW_024826400.1:934-1560 GCF_019175285.1 Sceloporus undulatus
CATGTGTTTTTCCTTGTCCTTTTTACATGGAGCAGTAGGAGGGCTGTCCATCAGGGCTTGGCATTGAGCTTCCAGTTTTCAGGGATCATTTTCAGGAAGGTGACGATTGTGCCTCTTTTCCATTTTTGGGGGAGAGGGGGAGAGCAACTCCAGTCAAGAGGAAAGGGCTCTGCCCTAATATCCAGCTCATATGGAAGAGCAGTAGCTTATTAGAATATGGAAGGCTTAATTCATGGGTTGCTTCAACTGGCAAAGATTGCAGTGGTCTATGGATTGGCTTAGTTTTGTGCTATTTCTCAGTTGTGGTGTTACAGGGGCTCACTACTCTGCATACATCTCTCTCTTCACTTCTGTACAGAAAAGTATATGGAATATATTTGAATGACAAGATGTGAGCAACTGTAGTTGGTACTTTATGCATTCAGCTGAATGACATCACTAGAGGCCCTGCCCCAGGACCTAGGTTTTAGCTCACAAACCATGGGACCTAAGACAATCCTGAATTCACAACCTTACTAGAGAGATGGAGGGACACCAGAAAGTTGGCAACCAAAGGCCTAGTCATACTTCCCAATCATAGCAGTTTGGTGCCCTATTAACAGCTGTGCTTCCATCCTATATAATCC
>NW_024826401.1:0-458 GCF_019175285.1 Sceloporus undulatus
CTTGAAAATAGTAAATTGCATCAAAAACCACATACAAACCTTGACCTCTGAATTGCAGTTCAAATCTTATCTCTGTTTTGCTTAGGATCCAGCCCTTGAGGCATTAACATTTCCAGAAAGGAGAGAAAGTGGAAGTGTGAAATACTTTTTGTTTGGAGGAAGTGTTTATCCAGATTCTGTCCTGTAAAACTATTAGAGCCCCTTTGATGCTGTTTTTGATTCAGAGCATATGATTTTAAGGCATCTTGCACTTCTATCTCCATCCAATAAACCTTTGAATTCTTTGAAGCATTCTGTTTTCCTGGCTTCCCATCCCAAGAGTATGAAACATAGCACCAGTCATGGAGATTCAGTCTTTTTCTGAATGGGGATACAGAGCGAGGGTCCCAGGATCCCCACTCCTTCTTTAACACCTGGCCCAGTTCATTGGAGAGATTTGACATACTTAATGTTAGAGC
>NW_024826401.1:558-1560 GCF_019175285.1 Sceloporus undulatus
AATACTTTTTGTTTGGAGGAAGTGTCTATCCAGATTCTGACCTGTAAAACTATTAGAGCCCCTTTGATGCTGTTTTTGATTCAGAACATATGATTTTAAGGCATCTTGCACTTCTATCTCCATCCAATAAACCTTTGAATTCTTTGAAGCATTCTGTTTTCCTGGCTGCCCATCCCAAGAGTATGAAACATAGCACCAGTCATGGAGATTCAGTCTTTTTCTTGATGGGAATACAGAGCGAGGGTCATAGGATCCCCACTCCTGGCGTAAGACGTGGAACAGTTCATTGGAGAGATTTGACATACTTAATGTTAGAGCCAGACTGTTAGGTTTTGGGAGTCCCCGTCCCTCCAAAAGTAACTTTCCCAAGAGCAGTCTAGGTCTCCCTTCCAAAGAGCAGCAGTGGATGGAGAAGGAGGCCTTGGGGAAGCAGAGGAGAGCTTGACTTGACCCCCAAGGACTCTCCCTTGAAGGTTTCCATCTCTCTAGGGAACAGAGGAGCCTGGGAGGGAGACTGAGGACTAGGGCATGCTGGGAAAAGCTTCAGGGGGAGCTTATGGGATCAAATGTGGGCCTTTGCTTTCTCCCCCCAATTACTTTCTGGCTCTCTTTTGAAAGGCTTGAAGAAAACACAAGGTAAGCTCAATGGTGGAAAAGACTGCAAACGCCATCTTCCCTGTAGGTTCCATGCTCACCTCCATGGCACCTTAGGAGCAAGCAAGTCTCCACTGAGGGCAGCACAATCAACAAAATCCCAAAGGGGGGAGTGGTCTTTGAGATTCTGATGGTCCTCTGAGAGGAAAATGCCAGCCCCTGAAACCAATCCTGGCCAGCTTTTGGGAAAGTGCCCTTAAGGTTTGGTCCAAGTGGCTCTCAGCCCCTCACAGACTGTCCCTTCCCTGAGTCTTGCTCTCCTGAAGGCTCAGAGGAGATTCTGGGGGGCCCTGGCACCTCCTCTTCTTAGGGACCCTGAGCCCCAGGTTCAGCTGACAAAGGGCCATT
>NW_024826402.1:0-1560 GCF_019175285.1 Sceloporus undulatus
CTGAGAGAAGGTCGCGACCCCACGGTTTTACCCATGAGGTTGCCACACCCAAATGAATGAGTCTTAGAGCAAATCAAGCCTGAACTCTCATTAAAAATAAACATGACTCAACAGAAGCTGTCATACATTGGATATACCATGAGATAACATGGCTCACTGGAAAAGAAGACAATGCTTGGTAAAGTGTAAGGCAGTAGGAAAATTAGGAGTGTCACAATAACTACAGGGTTCTTCTTTCTTTACAATGGTCTGAGGTTTTCCTTTAATCAGAAGCATCCCTTTAACCCTTAGACTTTCTACTGGCCCCAATTCTTTCCTTAATACCCTGTCTTAATAAATAACTCAGGGATGGACTCCCAATATCCTTATTTTATATGTGTTTTATTATTTTGGTTGCATGCTTATGATGTTTTTGGTTATACAGTATTTCAAGCCATTCTTCTGCAAACAAGAAGAAATATAAACTTCATTTACAGTCAGATCTTAAGTTTGTATATATCTTTTTGCAAATCACGTGGTTACATTATGTACAGCTCTTCACTTGTTACAAACTGTTTCCCTTTTCAGTTCCCTCACTGACTTTGTTTCCACTTTAACCTGTGTTCTAATTCTCTTAACACAAGTCCTTTTAGTCCTCCTTCATCAGGACTATGAAGCCTGTGAAAGTCTAGCTCAAATCACAATTAACATTCCCACAGAACAAGGCAGGTATGAGCCACGCTGAACTGGCTCTTAAAACTCTCACCTGACACACTCACCCCCTTTTCCACTCACTCCTCTCCTTGAAGATTATCACATGTCCTTTTCCCATCCTTATTGCAGGATTATACTAAGATTATCAGATGATATCGCACTTATCTGGTCATTATCTCATTACAGAAGTGGAATTGTCTGTGATCGTGTGAAAGACTATCAGATGACATTGCACTTATCCCATCATTATCCTGTTAGTGAAGCGGAACTGTCCTGTTATTTTTAATTAATGGAAGTTTCCATTATTCAAAAGTGACACGACAATTTCACTTCAGTGACATGATAATGACCAGATAAGCATGATGTGTGTTGATAAAAGGGTGACTTACAGATCTGTTATTCATAGGGTTGCTTTACTTTGATGTCAACAGAAACAAACAACAAAAACCATTAAAACAAACCCACTGCCATGGCTGCATTAAATGGAATCCTGAGATTTTACACTGGCTAGATTACCACACTACACTCTTCTATGTTGTTTATGGCGGGTTACAAACCACCAAAAAATACGTATGGAATACATATTAGGGTTAGGAAGGGGTGGTGCTTCCGCACCCCTCTAACCCTAGTACGTATTCCATACGTACAACATGGCGGCGCCCCTTCCACATGGGGGCCGCCATGTTTACGTATCGGACGCTGTGCGTCCGCACGTGTCGCGGAGTCTATGACGTCGCGAGTCCGCCCCTGGCACCTCGCGACGTCATAGATGCGCCGCTTAAAGAAGCTCCATTTTGGAGCTTCTTTTTCGGTCCGTGCAGGAGCCGCGCGGTGTGGCTGCTGCGGCTCCCGCACAGAGCAAACGGT
>NW_024826403.1:0-1560 GCF_019175285.1 Sceloporus undulatus
CAGCAGAGGTTTCGCACTGGCCATCAATACGGATCCCGCCGATGCACTAATTTTGCGCACGAGCAAAACAGAGGAGCCGGCTGCCTTCAGTTCGGAACCCAGCCGTGAATACGCATTGGCCAAAACGTATTCATGTTATATCGCATTGGTCAATACGTATTCTGAGCTCACAGGTGTGGAACACCAATGCAATATAACATGAATACGCATCGGCCAATGCAAACTGACCCTACTTCCGCGCTCAAAAAATCCCTGTGTGGTAAGGTCCCATGTTTTACCTATTTTGTATGTTTTAAAATAATTTTATATTGTTTTAATTGTGATACTTTTAATTGTTTTTAAAATTGTATTGACAAATTTTAATCGATTTCCTTTTTTGAGGTGCCTTGAGAGAAAGACGGCATATAAATGAAGTAAATAATAATGATAAATCAATAAATTTATGCCTGGCTGTTTACATCTTTATACATTATGGAAATGGTATCTTTGGTTGTCAGTGTATGTTTAGAGAGAGGTTCTTTTTTAGCTCCTGTGGTCTGTTTATATATTTAACCTTGTCCTTGTTGATTCCTTCTAGCTGTGTGAGATAAAAATGTAATCATAAAATTAAAAGATATGGGGAAATGCCCTGTGGGCAGAAGTCAGATCTAGATTTCCTTACAGATGCATGGGGTGAGTCTCAGTAGATTGGCACAGATTTCTGACACCCGGTTATTTAACAGCAGCACCAACCAAATTATGTCAGCCTTATTTTGATCTTAAATTATATCACGGAAATGAAACTTATTTGGAGTAAACTTTCCAAGAAAGGAGTAAGCTTTCCAGGAGCAATGGGATATAAGTGCAATAAACAGATGTTATATGGATCAGATGTAGATGTTGTAAAAGTTCCTTTTTGAAACTACATCTCCAGGATCTCCAGGCCAACATGAGCACTAGATATGGTACCCTTATTTTGGGAGGGGTGGTGACAGGGCAAGTGTTTGGTAGGTTAAAAACAGAACTTGGAAGTGTTAGTCTCCAGACAACTTCCAGAATCCCCAGCCAGTATGATCATGATGATCGAGCAATTCACAGACTTGTGAATGTACCTGTTAAGCCCGATATGGTTTGGGTCCAGATTACCTACAGGATTGCCTCCTCCCATACAGTCCGTCCATACATTCAGGTTCTCTGGCAGATGTTTACTCCAGTCAGCCAGGACTAGTTGGCAACTATTAGCCAAAGCACTTTTTCTTCATTCGTCCCTAGACTGTGGAATGACCTGCTGGAAGAGATTCAACACCCAAATATGCTGTCTGAATGTAAATCAGCATTGAAGGCCAGTTTCTTCCGGCAGACTTATCTAGTTGATTTTTAAATTGTACGTCTTAAATGATGCATTTAAAATATGGATCATTTTAATACGGTATGTGTATATGTTATTTGTCATTTTAAATTGATGTGTATTTTAACTGATGTTTATCTGTTCGTTGCTGTTGTTCCCCACCTCAATCTATTGTGAGAGGTTAGAGATGATGATGATGATGATGATGATGATGATGATGATGATGATGATGA
>NW_024826404.1:0-1560 GCF_019175285.1 Sceloporus undulatus
TATATACTGTGTGATCCTGGGTAAGGAGAAGTGATTCCCATGTTAATCTGTGTATTGTTCTGTTGTCGATGGCCTGGCCTCAGGGTTGGGGGATATTACCAGTGTGTGCATTATAGTTTTCAGCTCTTCAGTCTGATGCTCCTTACCTGAAGCATTGATAGTGTCCCATTGTGACCTCAGTCTGATGCTCCTTACCTGAAGCATTGATAGTGTCCCATTGTGATCTCAGGCTGATGCTCCTTGCCTGAAGGACTGAGACTGGCCCATTGTGACTTCAGACTCATGCATCTTACCTGAATAACTGAAACTGGCCTATTGTGATCTCAGGCTTATCCTCCTTTCCTGAAGGATTTAGATGGGACTATTGTCACTTCAGACTGGTGCTCCATACCTGAAGGAATGAGACTGGCCATTACATCAGACTGATGCTCGTTGCCTGAGAGATTGAGACTGGCCCATGGTGACTTCAGTCTGATGCTCCAGACCTGAAGGATTAAGATGGGACTATTGTGACATCAGGCTGATGCTCCTTTCCTGAAGATTGAGACTGGCCCATTGTGATCTCAGACTCAAGCTAATTGCCTTAAAGATTTAGATAGGACTATTATGAGTTGAGGCTGGTCTCTTTACCTGAAGGATTGGGACTAACTTCCAGGATCCGCTCTTTAACTCTCTCTCTCGGTCTCCAACCGACACAATTCCCCACAGTGGGCCAATATCAATCCTTCAGGTAAAGAGCACCACCTAGAAGTCACAATAGTCCTATCTCAATTCTTCAGGCAAGGAACATCAATCGGATGTCACAATGGGCCAGGCTTAATCCTTCAGGTAAAGAACAACAGCCTGAGGTCACAATAGTACCGTCTCAGTTCTTCAGAGAAGGAGCACCACTCTGAACTCAGTCCCATCTCAATCCTTTGAGCATGGAGCATCAGCGTGAGGTTGCAGTGTAACATCTGGTGGGTTATAGGATGTCCATCCCAGTTGAAACAGCCCCCTCCCTCCAGGTTTCAGCCTTGGGCAAGGAGTGTGGAAAGAGCTTCAACACCAGAGCTGCTCCTCTTTTACCTAAAAAGAAGCAGATGTACAAAGACATACACTCTCTCTCTCTCTCTCTTTGATTCCTCCTCTGAAATTTCATGGCCCATGGAGACTCCCAAGAGCGGAGAGGAGGCTGGCAGCCAGAGGAGCCTTTGTGCCTTTGAGGAGGAGGAGGAGGAGGAGGAGGAGGAGGAGGAGGAGGAAAGCTTAGAGGAAGGGGCTGTGGAAGAAGAAGGCTTAGAGGAAAGGGTGAAGGAGGAAGTGAAGGCTAAGAGAAGAAGGAGGAGGAAGGATTAGAGGAAGGGCCTGAGGAGGAGGAGGAGGAGGAGGTAGGCTTAGAGCAAAGGCCAGAGGAGGAGGAGGAGGAGGGTGTTTAGAGGAAGGACCTGAGGAGGAGGAGGAGGAGCAGGAGGGCTTGGAGGAAGAGCCGGAGGAGGCAAGCTTAGAGGAAGGGACAGAGGAGGAGGAGAATGCTAAGAGGGAGGGCCTGAGGAGGAGGAGGAGGAAGAGGAAGGCTTA
>NW_024826405.1:0-1560 GCF_019175285.1 Sceloporus undulatus
CGGGTTACGAAAGCGGCCGCGGAACGAATTACTTTCGTAACCCGAGAAGCCTTCGTAAGCCGAATTGCCATAGGCGCTAATGGGGAAAAGCCGCGTTTCGTGCGAAAAAGCCGAAAAAAGCACCAAAAATTTTCTTCGTAACCCGAAAAAACATTCGTAACCCGGAACAATGATTTCCAATGGGATTTTTTCGTATCCCGAAAATTTCGTAACCTGGGTATTTCGTATCCCGAGGTACCACTGTATTAACAATCTCAGTTAAAACAACTCTTTCATGCTGTCAAGTCCTAAATGAAGAAACACACTTTCCCTGGGGAATTAGCATAACTGCAAGGCTCATGGACCATTTCAGAGCAATGACATGGGCATGAAATAGTAGTTGTTGTGTGTCTTTAAGTTGTTTCCAACTTATGGGTACTCTAAGGAGAACCTTTCATGGGATTTTCTTGGCAAGATTTGTTCAGAGGGGGTTTTACCTTTGCTTTCCTCTGAGTCTCATCAGAGTGTGGGTTTCTATGGCCGAGCAGGGATTCAAACCCTGGTCCAATAGTCCAATGCTCAAAACAGTATACCACGCTGACTCTCATTAACTGATTTACAAATTTTAAAATGTGCCAGTACTAAAAACTGGGCTAAAATGCACACCATTGAAAAAAGGATGCAAAAGTACACTTTAGTTAATGTAGAAAAGAACATGTCAAGGTATGTAAAAGGTTTAAATAAGTATACATTAGGAAAAAATGCATTAATAAAAAGTTTAATTTCCATGAGAAATCTGACCCTCCATGTCTCACAACAACATACAAAATAAGGACAGGATGAAAAACAAGCGAGATTCAGAGAAACTGAATGCAATCAAGATTGAGAGACTTTCAACAATAAAAAAAAAAGGGGGGGGGGAAGGATATACTTTGAACAGTGTAATCACTGATAATGACTGTTCACACATTCCAGTTAAATAACGCCAGAACGACTGTAATCAAATACAGTCTTTTGAATACAGGGAAATCACTAAGCTCTGTCACATGGAAGGAACAGTCTAAACTACAAACATGCCCTTCATGCTGAAATATCCACTTTCTTACATACAGATTATGCCACTAGGAAGTAGTGACTGTATTGCTCAATGACTCCAAAGACCTAAAATACTTCATTTGAACCAAGCTATTTACTAGTTACTAACTAGGAAGCAAGTTTTGTATTATCAACATTTCCAGAATTAAAAAAAAATATTTTACATGCCACATAGACTGTTTTAAATTACCTCAGTTTACAAAATAAGTAAGGACACACACCAGAGAATAAGGAAAAGTGTGCACTGCCTATTAAAGGTTTTTATTTGCTTTTCAAAGACAGTATTGTTGATTAATGGGAAAAGGAATCAATACTGCCCTCCTACAGTACTGACATACTACAACTTAACTAATGCATAAGCAAACCAAATATTCACATACAGGCTACGTTCCCCTTGTTTGAAATTCCAAAATATTCTGAAATCTAAAACTTTTCTCATGGGTGGTGGAGACAGACACTTTTGGTTCTGATGGTTCAGCATACACA
>NW_024826406.1:0-730 GCF_019175285.1 Sceloporus undulatus
CTCTGCCATATTGGGAGAATATGTTCTCCGCTTGCTTTCATGAACTGGCCTAGCAGTGACATAGATGAAAATTAATAGTCAAGAACTTCAACTCACCAAAGAATTCTTGTACCTCCGCAGACTGTTTCTTTTGGAGCCCAACTCCCTCCGCTTGGGCTCTCTGTCGGCCATCAGGTGGGTAGGGGTCCTGGTGGTCTTGCACTTGGGTCACTTCCAGCAAGAGAGGCCCCAAAGCTGTGTAGAAGGAAGCAGAGATGAGGTTCCTGAGAAAAGGGAGCAGGGTTAGGATTAACTTGGCAAGAAACCTTGCAGCACTTAAAGACACAGAGAATAGCATCCTGCTGATGACATACGCAGGTGACACATGCCTCCTTTGGGCCAATGCAGAGGTGGGCATCCCCTTCCTCCCTCTGCACCAAACAAAGCTCCCTGGACCTAGGATAGATTCACTGCAGCTCCCCTACACAACAGATACTCCATGCCTTCTTATTGTGGTCAGGGATTAGAGGAGGGGGAATTGGAGAGGGCCCTGGTTATATCCCCTTAGCTAGATGTGAAATGAGTGCATCATAAATAAATAAATCATCTGCTGAAACCTCCAGAGTTCCCGAGTGCTTTTCCCCAGCATCAGCCCCTTTCCCAAGAAGGCTGCATCTGCACTATAGAAATAAGTCACTTTGAAACTGCTTTAACCACTCAGTGCTATGGAATCCTGGGATTCTACCTTTGG
>NW_024826406.1:830-1560 GCF_019175285.1 Sceloporus undulatus
CTCTGCCATATTGGGAGAATATGTTCTCCGCTTGCTTTCATGAACTGGCCTAGCAGTGACATAGATGAAAATTAATAGTCAAGAACTTCAACTCACCAAAGAATTCTTGTACCTCCGCAGACTGTTTCTTTTGGAGCCCAACTCCCTCCGCTTGGGCTCTCTGTCGGCCATCAGGTGGGTAGGGGTCCTGGTGGTCTTGCACTTGGGTCACTTCCAGCAAGAGAGGCCCCAAAGCTGTGTAGAAGGAAGCAGAGATGAGGTTCCTGAGAAAAGGGAGCAGGGTTAGGATTAACTTGGCAAGAAACCTTGCAGCACTTAAAGACACAGAGAATAGCATCCTGCTGATGACATACGCAGGTGACACATGCCTCCTTTGGGCCAATGCAGAGGTGGGCATCCCCTTCCTCCCTCTGCACCAAACAAAGCTCCCTGGACCTAGGATAGATTCACTGCAGCTCCCCTACACAACAGATACTCCATGCCTTCTTATTGTGGTCAGGGATTAGAGGAGGGGGAATTGGAGAGGGCCCTGGTTATATCCCCTTAGCTAGATGTGAAATGAGTGCATCATAAATAAATAAATCATCTGCTGAAACCTCCAGAGTTCCCGAGTGCTTTTCCCCAGCATCAGCCCCTTTCCCAAGAAGGCTGCATCTGCACTATAGAAATAAGTCACTTTGAAACTGCTTTAACCACTCAGTGCTATGGAATCCTGGGATTCTACCTTTGG
>NW_024826407.1:0-1560 GCF_019175285.1 Sceloporus undulatus
ACAACAAGCTCAGTAGATGCCTCTGCTTCTCAGAAGGGTGGCCGCCCAAGTGATATCCTATATCAAGAGTTTCACTTACTTTTGATGAGCTAAAATTGTATTTCTTTCTTAGGCTGCTCTTGGCATTCTTCTCCCAAGAAAGAAGTGGGAACAAATGAAGATCCCACCAGAAAAGGTGCCATCAAGCCAAATGAAAAAGTTCAGAAAATTTCAGTCCCAGAGAAGGAAACCAAGTGAGTCTGGAAATAGGTTCTTGGGAGAAATGTTACAATATGAGAGTTTATCAAGCAAGGGAAATTGGAAGTATAATCCAGTGGCAATCTGAATGCAATCATGGGGTTTAACGTTATTGTGTGATAGACTGCCACACGCAAATTTGGGCAATGGCATGCTATTTTTGGGCAATGGGGAGCCAGTTCGAATGCAATTCATGTAATTTTGCTAACCTAGCGAATTCACGTGAATGCGTTCTGGCCCCACTTTCTTTTCCTTCAAAATTATGAGTAATTCCTCACTTGTGATAAACTCCATAGAAAAGGGGCACCCCCTCATCATTCTCCTCTTTGGTCAAATGGACAGGGTTAATCTCACCTGCCAACCCAAACCAGCCAATTCGGATGTTGAACGGGGCTTGGATGGGGGCTCCCATTTGTTACCTGGTGCAGACAAGCTAGGCAGCGGGCCCTTCGAACTAATGCAAGCCATCCAACAGCTGAAACTAGCCGACAAGGTACACTTTTCATAGTATTTTTTACATCTGGATATCTTCCTCCTCACTGAGAATTTACCCTTAAAGCTATCTCTTCCAACTCTATGACAGCTACAGATGGTACAGAATATGGCAGCCAGACTGGTCACTGGTACCTCCAGGGCCAGTCATATTACACCTGTACTTAAAGATCTACATTGGCTGCCCATCCGCTTCCGGGCACAATACAAGGTGTTGGTGATAACCTATAAAGCCCTACATGGCTTGGGCCAAGGATACCTGGAGGACCGCCTCTCCCCATACATTCTGCCCCGCACCCTCAGAACATCTGGGCAGAAACTTTTGAGAGTCCCAGGGGCTAGACTGGCCTCCACAACAAGGAGATCATATACCATTGTCGCCCCGACCCTCTGGAATACGCTGCCCTTAGAGCTCCGCTCAGCCACCTCCCTGGCCCAGTTCAGGAGGGAGCTAAAAACCTTCCTGTTCAGATTGGCGTTCCCTGAATTAGAGTCCAGCTAGTCTCCCCCTATCCTTTGACAGCGATGGTAGCTGGCTGTTGGGGTTTTAATGTTAATGATGTGTCTTAATGTTTATTTTAATATTGTTATTGATATTTGTAATTGTATTTTATTGTATTATATGTTGTTCACCGCCCTGATCATTGGAAGGGCAGTATATAAATAAAACTTTTATTTATTTATTTATTTATTTTGTGTGTTTTCCCATCCAAAGGTGCTACCAATTAAGACAAATAAAACATTGCGTAAACAGCTCCAAGCCGAGACTGACTACCTCCTGTATTTGGCCAGGAAAAAGAAGCTGAAACAGGTCCAGAAAGAGCCAAAACC
>NW_024826408.1:0-1560 GCF_019175285.1 Sceloporus undulatus
CCTTGCGGGAGAACAGACTTCTTATCTCATTCTTGTAGTTATCTTATCTTATTCTTGTAGCTAGCAGAACAGAGACCACTAAGTAAGCTGGTAGGCTACCAGTTAGCAAAGTGTGACAGAGTTGCTTTTTGGACTGCAGTATCAAAAATCCCCCAGTAGTCATTCTGGCGTTAGGAAGATCCTGCAAGTAAGTGGGTGAGTAAATGCATTTATATTAGCAATTGGCTTTCATTTTCCATTAAAGATGAGATCATATTCATACAACCATTTATACAGAACAACATTATTTAAAAGGAACTACACTGGTACCCCGGGATACGAATGCGCCGCGTTACGAAATTTCCGGGTTACGAAAAAAATCCATTAAAAAAAACTGTTCCGGGTTACGAAGGTTATTTCGGGTTACGAAAAAAAATTTGGTGCTTTTCGGCGCTTTTTCGCACCAAATTGCGGCTTTCGCTATTAGCGCCTATGGGGCTTCGGCTTGCGAATGCTTTTCGGGTTACGAATGGCGCCGCGGAACGAATTAATTTCGTAACCCGGGGGAGCCCTGTATTACAGTTCAAGAGCCATATGCTCTCCCAGATTTGGTACAGCATCAATATGTGGAAGGAATTCCATCTGACACAATATCACACTGTTTTGTTCTTCCATCACATTGGTATGCCCCAAAATCACATCCATGCCACTATATGATGGGAAATGGGAGTGTGAGGTGCTTTGCATAAATCCACTCAGCAATTCACAGAAATTCTGTATGCTGCCTTATACTTGACTTCTGGATTTCAAATAACTCATAGCATGCAGAAACAAAAAGCCTGAAAGGGAATGCAGAAACCTTCCATTTTTAAAAAACAAAACCTATGTCCTATAATGATCTGAAAATGTCAGCAAAACATGAGGAAAAGGGCTTCACAACTGAATCCTATGGTGATCTCATATTCACCTGCTGTTTCTACTGATACTTTATGGCCATTATCACAGAACAGTTTTTGGAACTCCAATCCAAAGCCATTCTGGGCCCAATCATGTGAATTCACGTTATTATGTGATAGATTATCACACGCTATTGCTTTCTATGGGGAGTCATTCCGATCCTGATCCCAAGTCAATCGAAAGTCACTCCTGATGTAGGTGAACTCGGTGAACTAGCGAAATCACAAATTTTTCTCCAAGGTCAATTTGAATTCGATTCAAATTGGTCTTGGTGTGGAATGCAACTTTGCTTCGGTACATCCCCCCCCCCCCCCCACAACCTCCAAGGTGCAAAATTTCACATGATATGGTGCTGCAATTTTGCTCCATTTGCTTCCAGTACTCCTTCAAGAATGGAGGCTGCATTCGGATGTGTCCAGGAGAGATGGAAAGAACGGAAGGGGCAATCTGAAGTGTCCAGCAGGGATGGCAAGAAAGGAGGGGCAATCTGATGTGTCCAGGAGGGATGGCAAAAACGGAGGCAGCATTCAGATGTGGCTGGGAGGGATGGCATGATTGATTCACGTGAGGCTAGAGGCCAAAGGAGAACAAGGCACTGCAAAATAATAATAATAATAATAATAA
>NW_024826409.1:0-1560 GCF_019175285.1 Sceloporus undulatus
ATTTGGACACTCAAAGAGAGAAGTTCTTTAGAATAAATTCAAGAGTAGCAAAAGATAAGAAAATTCCAAGAGATATTTTGATTTGCTTTACCAATGTGAGAATAAAAGAAGAGATAATACAGCAAAGCTACAAAGAAAAGCTAATCATAGGTGGAAATACAATTGAGATCTATAAGGATTTACCTGTTTATGTACTGAAAAAAAGACAAGATTACAAATTTCTAACCAGACTACTTCAGGAAAAATCCATAAACTATAGATGGGATAAAATTGAAGGCATTAGCATAATATACAAACAGAGAAGATATATGTTAAATTCAATAGATAAGGCCAGAGACTTTTATGAGAGAATAAAGACAGAAGAAAAGGAAAACAGCAAACAAAAAGTTAACGATAATGCAGAGATACCATTGGTTTAAAGGAATAATAAGTTAACACTCTAGATAAAAATAGTAAATTACTACCATGACAATAAAGATCGGTTCATGGAACATAAAAGGATTAAATTTAAAAGAAAAAAGAAAACAAGTATTTCAATGTTTAACAAAAGAAAATTTTGATATTGTTTTCTTGCAAAAAACCAAGATAAGAGAAAGGGACTATAATCTCTTAAATGATACGAGAATAGGGAAGGTTTATTGTTCAAACTGTAAGAAAGCAAAAAGGGGTGTGGTAATCTATATAAATAAGAAATTTCAATCGAAATTAATCTATAAAGATTCAGAAGGCTGAATCTTAATTACAGAGGTCATAATAGAAGGGGAAAGAATATTAATAGTTAATATTTATGCACCTCTGGAAAAGAAAGATACTTTTTTCAATACTTTGAATATAGAATTGTGTGAAATAAATAAAAACAACATTATTATAGCTGGTGAGTTTAATGGGGTTATCAAACCAATTAGAGATAGAAAATCAACAAAAAAAATTGGGCTAAATCAGGGGAAAATTCCAAGATGTGCTAAGGAATTAATGGAAGAACAGGACCTGACCGATGTATGGCCCAAGCTATATGGGGAAAAGAACAGTTTTACTTTTTTTTCAACCTGTCACCAGTCGTACTCAAGAATTGATATGTTTTGGGTCTCAAGAGGTTTGGTTACAAGAACAAAAAAAATGGAGATTGCTCCTAGAACTTTATCCGATCATAATGCCATAGAATTATATTTACAAGGTCAGTTCAGAAAAGATTATGAATGGAAATTAAATGAGATTTTATTGACAGATGAAATCTTTGTTACAAGAATGAGAAAAGAGTTGATGTTATTCTTTGAAGAAAATGATACAGGTGAGATGCCAATGAAAACTATATGGGAGGCTAGCAAGGCTACTGTGAGAGGCCTTCTGATTCAGAGAGCATGTGAAATTAAAAAAGAAAAACAAAAGAGAGAAAAATTAATATTAGAGGAAATTAAAAAGTATGAGGATAAATTAATATCCAACCTTTCAAATAAGAGCTTATCAAGAAAAATTAAATTTTTACAACATCAGTTAAAAGCAGAGATTGCAGAAGAAATAGCTTTTGAATTGAGGAAAATGAAACAAAGACAATTTGAACAC
>NW_024826410.1:0-1560 GCF_019175285.1 Sceloporus undulatus
TACTTTCAGTGGAATGTGAGGACAGGGATCTAGCTGTGCCTTTAAGACAGACTGGTTTCTTTTAGCATAAACTTTCATGGAGTTTAGTCCACTACCAGCACTGCTGTGCAACTGATTTTGCTTTCACATAAATATGTTGTTAGAACTGATTGCTGATGCTTTGGTGTTCACTGATATCTAGGGATTCAAATACTTTACCCTGGAAGTGCAGTGAAAACAAAACCCTTTGGATATTTTGGCCTTATAATGCTAAGTTCTCTGAATTCTAGTCATACCTCTTTTCCATTGACCCATCTCCTCCTCCTTCTCCTTCAGGTCAAAAAGCTCATGTCTGTGGTTAATCTTAAACAGAGGAATGATACTTTTAGTATGATGAATTGAACTTGCCACAGCTTCCAAATGATGGCCCAGAAGAATACAGCCCAAGTGATTATTCCAATAGAGATGATGGATCTTAATGTTCCTCTAAAAAAAATTACATTGCACAGAAAGTAGAAGATTCTTCTTCTACAAAGCAACAGATATCTAGCACCTTGTCTTCAGGAATTAGAGAATGCAAAATAATATTATTGTGTGAAGGAAGGAGTTTGTTTCTTGACATAATCCCCACACAAAAAAGTGTAAAGAAATGTGGTGGTAAACAGTATACAGTACATAGACTTCACACATGTTTATCACACTATCACTGTAACAATTCGGGGAAGAAGAGGGTGGGACCCTGAAGAAAATGAGATCTGATGGGGAGGAAAAAAAGAGATTGGCCTAAAAATATGCAGTAAAGTTTGAAGTGGAATAATTTAGCCAAGCCCTCCCTTCAGTCCATCTGCCTTGGTCCAGGCCTCGGAGGTTGAGAGGAACTGCTGGATCTCTTACCCTTTCCCGTCACCACTCCCTTCTCCTTCTGTGTCATGTCTTTTTAGCTTGTAAGCCTGAGGGCAGGGAACCGTCTAACTAAAAAGATTGCATGTACAGCGCTGTGTAAATTTACAGCGCTTCATAAATAAAGGTTAATAATAATAATAATAATAATAACACACAATTTTCAATGCACAGAGACAGTTAGGCAAAAAGAAATAGCAATGTTATCTGAACTTAATTATTATATATTATTATATGCAAAGATTGCTTATCTCAAGACATGACGATACTTATAATCTCACAGTTCCTAATGGATTAATATATAGAATGTAATAAAAAGCCACCTACTGTAGGTAGTAGAGCGAGTAACAGGAAGAGGTTAGCAGAGCAGTATTTCACCTAATGTTCTTGGAATATCACCTAAACTGATGAAACATGAAAAATGTATATAGTAGATTACTGAGAGTGTGCCAAGAGGCAGGGGTTGGCACAAGCAGTAGCTTGTCTTGAGGTGGAGAGAGAGGTATAAGTACAGTATGAGTTGAAAGGAAGGGGACTGTCCCATGAAAAAGCTCTTCTTATAGCCATGCTAGCTTCTGGATTCAGGGAACTGTAGCCCCCAAAAGGAAGTTGCCAAACACAGGCCTGTTACAGACAGCCAAAATAAAGCTGCTTCGAGTCACAGTGGAGGTATGGTGTTTC
>NW_024826411.1:0-1560 GCF_019175285.1 Sceloporus undulatus
TCCTTCCTTCCCCTTCCACTGTCTGCTACCTGACCACACATCCCTGGCCCCTGCTTGCAGTCTCCCTTGGACAAAGTCTTGTGCGGTGGATTTTACCTTGAGGGTGTTGATCAATGCCAGGTTGTTCAGAGTCACATCATTGTATAGTTCTTGATGTCACTGAAGGCCTTCTCATGGTTCTTCATCAGTGTGTTGATCTGCCCATTCTTCCTCTCTTCGATCTCATGGATTTCACTCTTCCTGCGCAGGTCCAGCTCTTCACGGAGCACTCACATCTTTTTCTCATACTTGGCCTCAATCTCTGGGGAAGCAGCAGCCAGAGCAGATTTAGTGTCCAAGTGAACAGGGGTTAAAGCCATGGAAGTACCTGAAGGAGCACCTCTTGCTGCATCTATATACCTGCCTATGGACTGAGGTCTGAAGGACCCCCTGTGCCCCACCAGTGGGTGCCATACATTGTGCATGGAAAGATGGACTTCTCTTTTGGGACACCCAGCTGTGGAATGCCTTCCTCACAGAGGCCTGATATTGGTGCTACTGCTAAATTCATTCTACTGCTAAGTTAAAATACGGCTTTTATCAAAGCCTTTAGGGGTTAATTGTTTTGCCCAAATCTGTACAGGTTGGTTTTTTTAAAAAGCCTGTTTAAATTTGTTTAAGTTCTAAATTCTTTAATATATCGTTTAAATTATTCTGAATTTTTAAAGTTGTTCTAAATTGATTTTATCTGTATGATATCCTGAGATCTTGTTATATAAACACTTTAATAAATAATAAACACGTAAATAATAAATATGCTGGCCCGCTGAACCTGAAGGGAGGAGTCCTGGTGTGGACACAGCTCATTTTACCGCGGCTTTTGATGGCCAATCCCAGAACTGATCATTAATAGACACTCTATGGCCTTGCCATTCAACAACAGAACAATAAATGAATTAACATGGAAATAGCTTCCTCTCAGCCAATAGTATATACACTCCTCCATCCACATTCCCTGGGGTTAAGTGCACAGGACCCCCCCTTAAAGGGGAAAAACCGCAAATAAGAAAAAACATGTTTTTACCTGAGAGGACACCTCTCCAGGAATCTCTAGGTCCTCCAGGGCAACTCTGTGGTCAACATCTGCCAGACATTGACCACAGAGTTGCGCTGGAGAAACTACAAAGGCCTAGTGGAGTGTCTTCTCTAGGCAGCTCTAGGTCCTCCAATGCAACTCTGTGGTCCATGCCCAACAGACATTGACCTCAGAGTTGCACTGGAGGAGCTACAAAGGCCTAGCAGAGTATTCCCTCTAGGAATCTCTAGGTCTTTCAGTGTGATGTTTAGTTAAAGTTGACCACAGAGTTGCACTGGAGGAGGACCTAGATATTCCTAGAGAGAACATATTAATCAAATCCGTGAATAACCAAATCTGCAAATATCAAAGCCACAAATATGGAGGGCTGTGTGTGTGTGTGTGTATATCCCACTCTCTTCTATGCCATCATTCCCTGAAGATGCCACCACAGCTGCTGGGGAAACATCAGGAATAAAGTCTTCCAGAACCCGGCCTCAGAGCCC
>NW_024826412.1:0-1560 GCF_019175285.1 Sceloporus undulatus
GGTCTCTGTGGGTCTATGAGATTTCAGAGGGGAATCAAAGGGTGTCTATGTGTGAATATATACATCTGCTTCTGTTCAGGCAAAAGAGGACCATCTCTGGTGTTGAAGCTCTTTCCCGACTCCTCTCCAAAGGCTGGATCCTGGAGGGAGAGGGCTTTGGCTCTGTTTCATTTATTGCAAACTGTTGGTCTTCTTTCAACTGGGATGGACATCTTATCGCCCACCAGATGTTGACAGACTACAGCTCCCATCATCCCCTTGGACAGCATAACAAATAAAAGAAGGATGCTGGGAGTTGTGGTACACTGACACCTGGAGGCCAAAAGAAATCCCATCCCTAGTTTAGGGCCAAGCCTTGTGCGTAATCCCAGCTAGAGGGGTTTGGGGTTGGTTATCTTAATGAAGAAAGAAGGAACCCAAGACAAGAGCCTTTTCCTGTTCCTTTGTCTGTTCAGTTGGCTTCACTCTGGAGCAACCCTAAGAAGGAGGGAACTCCAAAGACCTTGTTATTAACTGACTGAACAAGGTCTTGCAAGCTGAAAGTCTTCCTTTCCTTGACTCAGTCCACCTCCAGCCACTCTTTCTCTTTCCTGATGCCTTCCACTTTACTGACCATCCTCCTTTTTCCCAGTGAGTCATGTCATCTAACTATCTGCCCAAAGTACAATAGCTTCATTGATTTGTTTGATCTTCTAGGGAAGGTTGAGGCTTGCTTTGCTCTGAGAGCCATTGAATTCTATCTTTGGTGGTCCATGGAAGACTGCATAAGTGTTGCACATGTAACACACCTCCATTTCTACTTTCTGCAGGTGTGCAAAGAACCAAGATGGCCTCCAAAGGAAGGAAGAGAGGAGAAACTACCCTCAGTTCCTCCTTCGAGGAAGAAAATGGAGGAAAGAAGACCTTGGGACAGTAAATGTTCAGCCCTCCTTTTTTGAAGTGGAGCCATTGGGAATTTGAGATACTGGGATGCAATGGGGGTCAGTTATGTACAATCCTCTGTCTTTCAGTGATTAGTTGATCCATGGTTCCTGCCATCTTGCCCTTGCTTCCCCTCCCAGCCAATCAGGGCCAGGGATGGAGGGAGGGACTGGGATTCCAGCCAATCAGGGCCAGGGATGGAAGGAGGGACTGGGATTGCAGCCAACCAGAGCCAGGGATGAAGGGAGGGATTGGGATTCCAGACAATCAGGGCCAGAGATGGAGGGAGGGACTGGGATTCCAGCCAATGATGGCCCCTCAGAGTGTCCTCAGGAGGACTTCTTCTGTTCCTGCCTTTGTCCTTCTGTGGAAAATTGATTAAGGGAGAAAAAGATGACAAATGCAATGAACTATAAGGGAAGGTTATTGTTGGGGTATCTTTCCTCTTTTTGTTGATTTGTTTTTAGTGGTTTTAATTCTGTGGAGAGTTTGTTTAATTGGGTTTTAGGAATAACCTTTTGAGGTCTTATGTTTTTGCATATTCTTTGGTCAGCATTGGTTTTAATTCTTCTTAGCCACTCCTGCAGTCCCAGGGCTGGGGAAAAGACAGAAGGTGGGTGGGTGGAAGAATGATGATGA
>NW_024826413.1:0-1560 GCF_019175285.1 Sceloporus undulatus
GTTCCTTCCCTGAAGGATTAAGATGGGCTTATTGACTTCAGGCAGGTGTTCCTTACCTGAAGGATTGAGCCTGGCCCTTAGCGACCAAAGGGTTATGATCCTTGTCTGAAGCATTGAGGCTGTCCCATTGAGATCTCAGCCTGAGGCACCTTTCATGAAAGATTCTGACGGGAAAATTATGAGTTTAGACTGATGCTCCTTGCCTGAAGGAGTGAGACTGGCCCATTGTGATCCTTACCTGAAGCATTGAGATTGTCACATTGTGATCTCAAAGCCATCCAGTCCAACCCCCTTCTGCCATGCAGGAACTCTCAATCAAAGCATATCTGATAGATGACCATCCAGACTATTTAAAGGCCTCCAAAGAAGGAGACTCCATCATTCTCCATTGAGGGAGTGTGTTCCACTGTCAAACAGCCCTTTCTGTCAGAAAGTCCCTCCTAATGTTGAGGTGGAATCTTTTCCTGGAGCTTGCATCCATTGCTCTGGGTCCTAATCTCTGGAGCAGCAGAAAACAAGCTAGCTGCCTCCTCAGTATGACATTCCTTCAAATATTTAAACAGGGCTATCACATCACCTCTTAACCCTCTCTTCTCTAGGCTAAACATCCCTAGTTACCTAAGTCGTTCCTCATAGGGCTTTATGGTCTCCAGATCCTTCACCATTTTGGTCACCCTTCTTCGGACACACTGCAGTTTCTCAACGTCCTTTTTGAAATGTGCTGCCCAGAACTTGACACAATATTCAAGGTGAGGCCTGACCAAAGCAGAAGAGAGTGGCACTATTATTTTCCTTGATCTAGACACTATACTTCTATTGATGCAGCCTAAAATTACATTGGCCTTTTTAGCTGCCGCATCACACTGTTCACTCATGTTCAACTTATAGTCGACTTGGACTCCTAGATCCCTTTCACATGTAGTTTCATTCAGCCAGGTGTCCTCCGTCCTATATCTGTGCATTTCATTTTCCCGCCCTTAAGACAGTAACTTACATTTCTCCGTGTTGAATTTCATTCTTTTAGCTTTGGCCCAGCTTTCTAGTCTATTCAGGTAATTTTGAATTTTGATCCTGTCCTCTGGGGTATTAGGTACTCCTCCTAATTTGGTGTCATCTGCAAATTTGATAAGTATTCCCCCAATTCTTTCATCCAAGTCATTGATAAAGATGTTGAATAGCACTGGGCCCAGGAAAGGACCCCACTGGACACCCCACTGGTCACTTCAATCCAGGATGAAAAGGAGCCATTGTTGAATATCCTTTGGGTTTGACCAGTCAACCAATTACAAATTCATGTAACAGTTTCCTTGTCCAGCTTGTTTCATGTTATTGTTTTATATACTGTTTAATTTGGTTAACTGCTGTTAAGGGGCATAGCTATGAGATTCTATAATATGAAACCTTTTAATAAATGAACAGGGATTGCAATACTATTTATACATATTATAATACATAACTCCAGAGAATGTTAGCCTTTTGGATGCCACAAGGTTCCTCTCATTCTTCAGAGCAAGAAGCAACACTTCAGCTGCCTTCTAGAAGATAAAGCAAAAAGGCTTT
>NW_024826414.1:0-1560 GCF_019175285.1 Sceloporus undulatus
TACTACTCTCTACCTTCCAGCATCTTCCACCTGTGGTCACTCTCTCATTTTGCTCAAGATATAGTTTCCCTTATCCACAGCATTTATTTTAATCTTCCTATGAAGTATGTAAACAGAAGTATTAGTGGAAAGCTCAACACTTGTTCATTCTAACTGCATTGTGCAGTCCAATTCAATGCACTACGTCTTTCTATGACATCTAATAGCCAAAGTTCTCTGAGCAGTTCAGTTGATGTAAAACCACAAAATATCACAAGTTAAAGCTCTATAAAGCTCAGCAACAATAAAATAAAAAAACAAAAGTACATTCAACAGCATCTCTATGGTCTGGAAAAATAGATAAATGCAAGGACAAGATTTAAAACAACAACAGCCAAGGCCTAAAAGCCTTAGATAATAAAAATAGTCTTCACCTGATGATGTAAGGTTCAATAGGAGTTATTCTCAGGTAACTGATAAGTTATGGACCATTACCTATGGAAATTAGAGTAGCAAAGTACCTCCATGTGTGATCATTATCTATTTTCATAAGGAAAATGTGAACAGAAGTCATTTACAAAAACTTATAAAATTCAATGTACTTGGGGTGCAAAAGGATAACTTTTTAATAATTAAATCAAATATAATTTAGGAAAAAGTTTGTCATACTGATGCTGGTATGTACTCTCTGTTGCATGTTTAGTGAGGCCCTGGACAGACCGCCCCAAAAGGGCAGGCTGGCAGCAGCCTGTTTCTCTCCGAAGGGATGCCACAGCAACCAAACTGCCCGGCGTCTCTCCACCCCAAAAAGAACCTGGAAAAACTGGGTTCTTTTTGGGTCACCGGGTGCACATCACGAATGTGCCAATGGCGCATTCCTGATGTAATCGATGTACAACAATGTCTATATGCTATGCATTGCTTACGTCAAGATGGTGGTGCCTATGTGGACGGGACACCACCATTAGGCCACTGCCGTGCCGTGCTAGGGTTAGGGACCATGCGATTGGTGTGTGCGGTCCCTAACTCTAGAATCGGCAACGGCACGCTACTTCGAGACTGTCTGGCCCAGGCCTGAGTTTGTCATAGAGCTGCAGTCCAATAATGAGCTGTGTGTTAGAGTATCACAAAGGGGTTCTAAAGGACACAATTCCATTAATCAATTTCAGAGCTTGGAGGGGAAAAATATTGTGATTGCTGGGGAATTCTGGAAGTTGTGGTCCAAAAGGTACCATATTTTCCGGTGTATAAGACTACTTTTTCGCCCAGGAAAATCTTTCCCAAACTCGGGGGTCGTCTAGTATGCCGGAAAAAAAAAGACCAAGCCAGCCGGCTGGGTCCTAAAGAGAGTCCGCGCAGGCAAAGCCTTCTCCCAAGGCGGAGAACACACCGCGCGGCTCCTTTGCCTTTGGGAGAAGGCTTTGCCGCTGGGGCTCTCTTTAGGACCCAGCCGGCTGGCTTAGCCTTCTCCCAAAGGCAGAGGAGCTGCGCGGCATGTTCTTGGCCTCGGAGAAGGCCAAGCCAGCCGGCTGGGTCCTAAAGAGAGCCCACGGCCGTCCCTAGCTCCCCTCCCCTCCTTCC
>NW_024826415.1:0-1560 GCF_019175285.1 Sceloporus undulatus
CTCCAGGAACCAAACCCCAAAAGATACCAAGGGCCCACTGTACTTTTAAAAAAATATGCCCATAGTTCCTATAAAGTGACAAACCGTTTAAGTGTATCTGCCCCACATTTCCGTAAAGCCATTTTTCCTCCAACCTGCTGCCTTCCAGATATACTTATTTCATTTTTATGCCACCTTTCTCCTAGAAAGGGACCCAAGGTGGCTCACAAATAAAAACATTTTAAAACACATTACAATAAAAACAACAAATAAAAACAATATAAAATTACATTTATTAAAACTGCAATATCAACCTCATATAATGAATAGCCCATACAAAAGCCATCCCATTATTATGTATTAAAAGCCTACCTGAATAAAACTGTTATTCAGATGTGTTGAGCTACAACTCCTATGCACTCCCCTAAGTGTGTCTGACTACATTCAGGGATGAAGAGAACCATGTTGGAGAACACTACCCTAGAAAGATCCCTTCACATGCTTGCTGTATAAGCAGCAGAGACCTCACACAAATAGTGACAAGACAGCTCACAGAATCTACTGATGTACATTCAAATGTAATAGAACAGGTAGGGCTATGAAAATAAGAGCTGATTTTTTTAATGGGTGAAATCCCTAAGAACAAAGATCAAATTAGCTCAAATACACTGTATAAATCAACCACAACCGTATCCTCCAACTGTTCTATTTATATGGCCAATTAATCCACTTTTCAGCTGCTTTCAAAATGCTCAATTCTCCCTCCTCCTCCTCCTCCTCCCCCCACTTTATCACTTTGTCCTTAGCATACTTTCACCCCATTCACACTATGAAAATAATCTGGGATAAATCTGGGTTAAATCCTTGCTGTTCACATACATCCCAAATGCACTCAATGTACTTTGCGGGGCTGGCAAAAAAACAACAACACCTAACCTGGGATGTAAAGTCACAGGCTTTCATGGCTGGCATCCATAGGTTTTTTGTGGGTTTTTCGGGCTATGTGGCCATGTTCTAGCAGAGTTTCTTCCTGACGACAGCATCTGTGGCTGGCCTCTTCAGAGAGTGCTTTGCCTGGAAAAAATTGGGTGTATATATACTGTGTGAGCCTGGGAATGCAGGAGTGATCTGCATGTGTCTTGTTCTGTGCTGATGGCTGGCCTCAGCCTGGGAGGCTAATGCAAAAGAGGATTAATGTCTGCTAATTGGTGATCATTATCTGCTGGGAAAGCCCCTGACTCTGATTGGTTTACCATTTGCATTTGCTCAGTCCTTATTTTGCTATTCCTCAGGACTGGTAGCCAAATTTTGTTCACTTTAAGGGTTTCTTCTTTCCGGTTGAAATTGTCCAAGTGTTTGTGGATTTCAATGGCTTCCCTGCGCATCCTGACATGGTAATGGTTGGAATGGTCCAGAACATCAATGTTTTCAAACAGTATTTTATGCCCAGGATGGTTTGTGGCATGTTCTGCTACTGCTGATTTTTCTGGCTGGTCCAGTCTGCAGGAGTTTACCGCATACCACGCAGCTGCGGACAAGTCTACATAGGGACCACCAAACGCAGTGTGCAAACAAGAATCA
>NW_024826416.1:0-1560 GCF_019175285.1 Sceloporus undulatus
CGGCCCGCGGGCCGTAGTTTGCCGACTCCTGACTTGGAGGGACACACACTATCATTGAAGTGTGAAAAAAGTCAAAAACCTTTTCCCCACATTTGCCATCGATGTTGTATGTGGCCATTTCTACAATGTTTTTGGGCCCCTTTAACAGTTTTAAGCCTGGGAGAGACCGCTTTAGGATCAGGAAGCAAGCAGAAGTATGAGGTCACTTTCTTTTTTAAACAAAAAATGCCTCTCTGGACCTACAATGGTGGGTGGTAGTGGTGGGAGAGAGGAATGCGATGGAAATTACCTGATTCCCCCTTGAGGGCATTTGGGAAGAATTTTGACCCCAAAGGCCACATGTGGTCTTTGAGCTGAACTCTGCATACACATTCTATAGAAAAAGAATGTGCACCTATCCACCACAGGAATTTTTAAAATGATTTTTAAAAAATCTTGAATGCACATAACTGAGCATCCTAGCTACTCAAACCCTTTGTAAGGTACTGCTCTCAGTCCTTCCTCAAGTGAACATGGCAGTGGATGCCTTTGTCTGGCCTCATGGCAAGTTCAGAGGCTGAACAGCTATACAAAGCTCCTTCCACAGCCACCCAAAAAGACATTTAAAAAAAGACATTTCCTATTCATGACCTATTCTTCTGAATCTATTCTTCTTCCTTCCTTGGATTCATTTCTATGATATGAACCCCTTACAAATATTATGTGGAAATATTGGCTCTTTGGCTGATAGAATGTCTAATAGAAATGTATACATTGATCCCTTTTTTATTTATTTCATTTTACACTTCAAAGAGGGTTTTTTATGCCTTCTGGAATTATCCTCAACAAAGAGACAATCTACAAAGTCATCAGAGATTGTAACATAAATGTTTTCCTGATACCTAAATAAATGGTGCCCAGCACAAATATTTGGAGGGAAATAGGCAGAATTAAAGATACAACCAGAGAAACTGAAAAAAAGAAACACGAATCAGCAGCAAATTGAATCAGCAGTGGAAAGTTCTGTATTTGGTCTACCTATTATTAGAAATGCACTTTCCCATTCTAGATAGAGAAGTCTGCTCTGTTTGTCATTGCCTCACAAATGAGTAGCTTTTTAATCTATATTCAATCCATTTATTAAATTAAATTCTGGAAAAAATTTACACTGCAAAAATATTTCTTTTTCCTTTTTTACTAACAGGAGTTTATATTGTATTAATCCCCCCTATAGTTTTGGCAAGGAATAACAAAAGACCATTAGGAACAATTTCCAAGCTCTTTTTGTGAGCTGCAGAATAGCAGTGATTGTAATCCAAGGCTTTTCTCTTGCCTGTTCATAGTTATGTTACTGCTTAGAAATTGGGTCCTCCGCAGGACTGCTGGATGAAATAAGGGACGTGGCTACTATATCTTTAACAGTAGCATCGGCCATGAAAAGTACACGAGGAACAAGTGTTGCTGGCAACATCATGCAATCACATCTGTTGAAATTCTCTCTTCTACACAACCATGAAAGGTACATGAGCCTCATCCATTTTATTATTTGGCAAACATTGCTGGAAAGTGGCAGTCTGGGGC
>NW_024826417.1:0-1560 GCF_019175285.1 Sceloporus undulatus
TGCATCAGCACCGGGAAGACAGTGAAGAAAGGCTGGAGAGATAGACTTAACTGTTTTAACTGACATGGCTCAATGTTATGGATAACTGGGATTTGTAGTTTGGTGAGATATTTAGCCTTCTCTGTCAGCAAGCTCTGGTGCCACAACAAACTACAAATCCCAGGATTCCACAACACTGATAAATGACAGACAGTGTCAAACTGCATTAATTCTGCAGTGTGGCAGCATAGCTTAGGAATTCAGGCAGAACTCTTCCCTGTATCTGAAATCTTTTTTGGTGGGACTGAACTAATACTTATATTATCTGACCTCTGAATTCCACAAAGGGAAATATCATGTATTTTATTACTCCTGGGTGTTACAAATACTAAGACCCTCCTACAGACGTGCAACTGGAATGTCTGTTTGGTCTGCTTGTTCCTTTTCCTCCTCACCTCATGTTCAGTGATGTTGATCAGCAGCTCCTGTTGAAGGAATTGTTCAAGGATGTACTTGGGTGCCATGTCTACCAGGGACTGAAAAAGAAAGAGAGAAAGCAGATAGTTGAGAAGTAGACTTTATGAGGACTTCCTTTTATCCCATGTCTGACACTAATAGTGAAGACTTCTGTTTATCCAAATCTCTGCCACCACCATGCGCTCCTCCTCCTGTCTCACCACTGTTTCAAATCTGGGACCCTCCAAATGCTCTCACCATTCTTATGTGAGCTAGAATTCATCTAATCCCATCACTGGACCCCACCACGCTTGAATAAGTGCTACCACAGACACTCTTTGTGTCTGAAGTCAGACTTTCCAATATTCCCTATGTAGCTTTATCATTTATTGGAATCCCAAAAATGGGATTTAAGGCAGCTTACTCAGAGGAATGTGTGCATAACACAAAAATAATTTATCCAACAAACTGAACGTAACACCAAAGACTACTTATTTTATACCTCTAAATTCTGACCAACACTAACTCTTACTCACATGTTGCCACCAGTGACACTCATATTTCTCAGCCTGCTGCCACACTGCAGAGATAAACCAGCTTGGGGAAGCCCCAGACCTCTTTGACAAAGAAGGCTAAATATCTCACAAAACTACAAACTCTAGAATTGAGCCATGGAAGTTATAGTGGTGTCAAACTGCTTTACATCTGCAATGTGGTAGCACCCTCACTCTCTGTCTCACTCATATCCTCACTAACTCTGACCCGGATTAATTCTCCTAACATCTCTAACTCCTAATCCTAAATAATTAATTCTTAATATTGACAGACTCAGCTCTCACACCACTCTTTTTAAAAATCCCTTCACTCAAGTCAATTGCCAGTCACTCCCAAGATCCCATTCTCTCACCAGGTCCTTACCTTACAACATATATTTTACACTGCTTATATAATCATACCTTAACAGATGTAATAACATTTTCTACGCAACATGCATCAGTGACTGCTATCATATCACAGCATGCTCTTCCTGCACCTGAGGAAGTCTACCAGTGATGGAAGGGACAGAGGCCCTTAAACAACTGGTTTGTCTGTCAGAGCAAATGGGAGAATAACCTGCACTGGGAC
>NW_024826418.1:0-1560 GCF_019175285.1 Sceloporus undulatus
TGTCCAAAGTACAGCAGTGTTAGGATCGTATCACATTAACAAATAAGACGGCTTACCTCTTCTGGCTTGAATACAGAATCTGGGATGCCCCTGGATGTTATCATACCTAAACTGCTGCTGATCTAGCAGAGATGCTGCTGTCCAGATGCACCCTTGGTCAAAGCGTTGCTCAGCCGGCCAATTTTTGAAGTCAGAAGCTCCCCAACTTTGAAAAAGTGCTCTCTGAGTGAGACTTCGATCTGGGATGTATCTGAGTGGCAGCATCTCGGCAAGATCAGTGGTGATTTAGGTATGATAACATCTCAGGGGCATCCTGGATGCTGCATTCAAGCTGGAAAAGGTAAGACGGTTTATTTGTTAATGTGATAAGCTCCTCAGTTTAGTCATCTTGGCTTCTAGGGAGAATTCAGGCTTGATTTGCTCTGGGACCCATTTATTTATTTATTTATTTATTTATTTTAGCAATCCACAGTATCTGGAGAGCTCTTGTCCAGCATCACATTTCAAATGAGTTGATATTCTTCCTATCAGTTTTCTTCATGAATAAAAATAATAATAAATAAAAATTTTATTTCTATACCGCCCTTCTAAATAATCAGGGCGGTGTACAACATTATAAAACATTCATAGAAAAACATACATATATAATTAAAATTAAATGCAACAATACAAAGCATTAAAACAATCCAACCAGCTTGCCACTGCTGGGGGGGGGGGGGGGGAAGAGCTAACTGGGGCATGTGTCAGGGAATGCTGACCTGAACAGGAAAGTTTTAAGCCCCTTTTTAAACTGGGCCAGGGAGGTGGCCGAGCGGAGCTCAATGGGCAGAGAATTCCAGAGGGTCAGGGCTGAGATGGTGAAGGCTCTCCTAGACGTGGAGGCTAGCTGGCCCCTGGGACCCTCAATAACTGCTGCCCAGATGTTCTGAGAGAGCGGGGCGGATTGTATGGGGAGAGGTGGTCCTCCAGGTATCCTGGGCCCAAGCCATTTAGGGCTTTATAGGTAATAACCAGCACCTTGTATTGCGCCCGGGAGCGAATAGGCAGCCAGTGCAGGTCTTTGAGCACTGGTGTTATGTGGCTGGCTCTGGATATGCCAGTAACCAGCCTGGCTGCCATATTTTGCACTAATTGTAGCTTCCGGGTATGGTACAAGGGCTGCCCCATGTAGAGCGCATTGCAGAAGTCCAAGCGAGAGGTTACCAGAGCGTGTACTACTGTTTCAAGGTGCCCCCGGTCCAGGAAGGGACGCAGCTGGCGAATCAGCCGAAGCTGATAACAGGTGCTCCTGACCGTTGCATCCACCTGAGCTGTAAGGTGGAAAGACGAATCAAGGAGCACCCCCAGACTGCGTACCGAGTCCTTCACGGGAAGCGTGATCCCGTTCAGGACAGGTGGAACCACCGCCATCCCTGGGCCGGGGGAACCTATCACGAGCACCTCAGTTTTCTCTGGATTCAGACTGAGTTGGTTTTCCCTCATCCAGCCCATTACCGACTCCAGACAGGCCACGAGAGGAGAGATGCCATCCTCAGTCACTGCAACAGTCGGAGACATAGA
>NW_024826419.1:0-1560 GCF_019175285.1 Sceloporus undulatus
TGCATGTTTTCCATCTTCTTCCTTTCTCAACTTTCTTTGGAAAGATGGTGAGATAAATATTTCTTTTACCTGAACTATTCACTAGCTAGATTAAGATACAAGCTGAATGTATATATAGATTAAAACCATTAGAAACCTTTGGTTTTAAACTACAAGCTATGTGAAGTCGAAGGCTTTCATGGCCGGCATCCATATGTTTTTGTGGGTTTTTCAGGCTTTGTGTCCATGTTCCAGAAAAGTTTCTTCCTGACGTTTCGCCAGCATCTGTGGCTGGCATCTTCAGAGAATGTTTGCCTGGAAAGGACTTGGGTATATATATTGTGTGACCTGGGAAGGCAGGAGTGATTTGTATGTGTATTGTTTTTGTTGCTAATGGCAGGCCTCAGGGTGGAGGGTCTGCAAAAGAGGAATAGATGTCTGCTTGATAGTGCTCATTGTCTGCTGGGAGATTTCTCATTTCCATTTGTTGAGTCTTTCTTTGTCTTGCTGTTTTTCGGGACTGGTAGCCAAACCTTGTTTACTTTAAGGGTTTCCTCTTTCCAGTTGAAATTATCCAGATGGATTTCAATGGCTTCCCTGTGCATCCTGACATGGTAGTAGCTGGCATGGTCCAGAACTTCAGTGTTTTCAAACAGTATTTTATGCCCAGGATGGTTTGTGGCATGTTCTGCTACTGCTGATTTTTCTGGCTGGCCCAGTCTGCAGTGTCTCTCGTGTTCCTTGATTCTTATTTGCACACTGCGTTTGGTGGTCCCTATGTAGACTTGTCCGCAGCTGCATGGTATGCAGTAAACTCCTGCGGCTGTGAGAGGGTCTCTCTGGTCCTAGGCTGAGCGAAGCATTTGCTGGATTTTCTTCGTCGGTTTGTAATTAATAATAATAATTTGTTTTATTTATATACCGCTATTCCAAAGATCATAGCGGTGAACAGCAAGTAAGCTAATTAGCAAGTAAGCTAATTTGCCCCCCAACAGTCTGGGTACTCATTTTAGCGACCTCGGAAGGATGCAAGCCTGAGTCAAGCTTGGGCCCTTTTGCTGGTCTTGAACTCGCAACCTTGTGGTTTTGAGTGAATGGCTGCAGTACAGGCATTTAACCACTGCGCCACCAGGGCTCCAAATGTAAACCATTTGAAAGTTGTGCTTCCTCACCACTTTGCCTGTTCTGTCTGTGACTCCTTTGATGTATGGTAAAAATACCTTCCCTTTGAATGGCTGCTTGTCTTCACTCTTCTGGGTTTTCCTGGGCCTGGCAGCCCTTCTGATGTCTGAGCTGGAATAATCAAGCTGTGTGTTCGTTGTTTTTTTGGCACTCTTGGTTCCTAGGAAAGCATAGATAGATAAAGGCACATTTCTCCTACTCTGCTAATTTAAAGTTAGACACTAACAGGCCTGGCTTTGATGTTTTTGATATTTTAATATTTTTGTTTCCTTACCAAAGGCCAAAGCTATTGGAAACTTAAATTACCCTACAGAGATAAGTGTTGAGTGCAAGACTTTGGACTCTTCCGCAAGAGCTCTGTTCTCGCAGCAGTCACCTTACTAAAGAAAACGGGAATAT
>NW_024826420.1:0-1560 GCF_019175285.1 Sceloporus undulatus
TATTATTATTATTATTATTATTATTATTATTATTATTATTGAAAGTAGGAAGCACTCATGGAATAACTGTATACTTGTAGAGCAAGAATCTGATTTGTAAATTTTAATAATGAAATTAATAAAATAATATATATATATATTTAAAAAGATACTAAGGCATGGTACAGACTGCCCCAAAGGGGTGGCCTGCACCCGCCACTTTTCACGGTGGATTAGGGCCAGGGCAGCATCACCTCACCGGCAGCCCTGTGGCCCTAATCCGCTCTTTTTCCAGGCCAAGGAGAAGCGGCAAAATGATGATTCTCTTTGGCCTGGAAAAGGGGAGCCCTTGCACCATAGGTGCCTTAGGCGCCAATGCCACCCTGGCGCTAAAAAGGAGAAAGGGGCAGCTGCTGCAACCCCTTTCTTATTTGCATTGTTTGTGCGGCCGTTTTGGTTGCCACACCAATGATGCTGGGGCCCAAAAGGAACTCCGTTTCGGAGCTCCTTTCTGCGCCCCCGCCAGGTCGCCATAAGTGACCTTATGGTCACTGCACTGTTTGGTTGTGGCGCGTGCATGATGTCATTGTCACGTAATGATGGCGCCCCCCACATGTACTAGGGGCAGGGAGTGTGCAGTTGGTGCGCACTCCCTAACCCTAGTATCATCAGAAGCATGCTGCTTTATGGGGGTATGTACCAGCCCCAAGATACCAAACACCAATGGTCTTTAACAATTTGCTGGGTACTTAGAAATAGATCTGAAAGCAATGAAGTTGACTTCTGTGTGTATGTCCCTTCAGGTCGCCTACCAAGTTACGGCCAGCCCATGAATTTCATAGGGTTTTCTTAAGCAAGGAATACTGACTTAGAAATGGCTAAATATGTGCCTGCTGACCAGAAGTGGAGCACATTGTTGCACAAATTTAGATTCCAAACAGTTTTCTAAGGCAGCCCCATACAAACATGTTGTAGTAGTCCAGTTTGGAGGTTATGGAAGCATGGACAACATTCAGTAATATGCTATCGATGTCTGTCAGGACCAAGTTACAGTTGCCACATTAGTGTTAGCAGTGGAGTGGAGAGGCTGAATTCTAGAGAAGGAACCGGGATGCATTTTTTAAAAAGCTTATTGCAAGATTGATTTCTCAGTCTTTGCTTTTATAGGATTTCCCCCCACTTTTGGCGAGCGCGCTTTCTCTGACTTCTATTTTATCTCTTCTCCTGCACAAAAACCAGGGGCAGAGCTATTTTGAACAATAAGTGATTTACCATCCTCCGTTTTCTAAAGCAGTAAAAAAACCGTGTCATTTATACACACACACACCCAAGTAAGAAAGGGAAGGGGGGGAAAATCTATAATTGCTCAAATAAATGCATATTGCTACAGTAGGCTGCCATAGAGAGAAGAAAAAGATATACCAAAACCACAGAGAAGCTCTGCAGGGTTGTAAATCAACATGTTTTTAATGCTTATATCAACAAATCACTAGTCACCTTTCTTTAGGAAATAAGTGATGCACCCAAAGGGTGCATCAATGCTTGGAAATGAAGGCTTTCTGCCCTGTGAGCTAAGTAATG
>NW_024826421.1:0-1560 GCF_019175285.1 Sceloporus undulatus
CAGAGATAGCCTATTATGAAATTATCATGGCGAGCAAGCATACAATGTCAACTTAGAGTTTCAAAATATGTCAAAACCTCAACATACCAAGAGAGTCTTTTTAGATTAAACTAATTATTGGCAATAAAAATACAAACTGGGTGGAGAGCAAGTAATGTTATCTTAAATAATGAAAACATTTAGTGAAGTAGCATTACTAAAAGAAAGCCAATTCTATGCTCTTATTTGCTCAATATCTTCTGGAGTATCTTTTCACATTTAGGTCTACATCTTGACAGAGTTCTACTTTATCTCCCGTTCTACTTTTCTTTTCTTTAACTTGGAGATTTGGTTGAAGTGTCAGCAATATGTGAACAATATCTACATCTACTTCTCCTTCAGGATCAGAAACAGCAGCAGCCACACTGTGTCTGCATAGGTAACAAGGCTTATAAACTGAAAATCCAACTTGGCAAAACAGAGGTGCAATTATTTAGAGGTGTTAAACTCTATAGGGGACGGCTGTCATTTTCTTTTGGATTAGTTGCTATCTTACAGGTTCAAAGACTGGGAAACCTTTTAAGATCTGATATTTTGGCTTTTCTTTGGAGACCCAAGTGACATCTATATATAGATCTCGGCACATTTTAATAATTTGATTAGCCAAGAAAACGTCCAGCTGGCATGTCAACATTTTCACTACATTTATCAATTTTTCAGTCATGATAAAATTAGCATACTGAAAATCACTGTACACAACAATGACTCTAAAGGAGTAACTTCAGCTAGAACAGAATAAGGCAGAAGAACATTAGCAGCAGAACTGAATGCAATTAATTATTTTTTTTCCTTGCAGTGAATGGTTCTGCAAAATGTCTGTTGACTTCTCATATGTTCATAACTATTCTCATATGTTCATTCCCTAAATGATCTGGCTCCAGAGTATCTGAATGACCATGTTCTGACATATGAGAACCTACCTATTCACTTAATATCCGTGTTGGTGCTCCCTATACCCATACCACTTTCTGAGGGCAGGCAGTTAAACTCCTCTCACGCTGCACAAGAGGTGTGCTTGTTACTGTGAGTACTTGGCTTTATTGTCACACTAAGGGGGCGTTCCCACTTGGCAGATAAAACGGATTATATTGGAGCGATTCTGATTATGTTCCGGGAATAATTCGAATTTTTTCCATCGTTTCCATTACCAAAAGGGGCAAATTACCTCGATTCATTTAGACCCTATTTTCATTCCCATTTATTTTAAATCACTTTATTTTAAAGCGGATTAACTTGCTCCCCATTCTCATTTGTGTCCACAAGCTGTCAATCAAGTGCGTAGGCTTCAGACGTCACAAGTCTTGGGGGCTTTTTTGGGCGGGGGGGGCAGCCAATGAAAGGAAAGAGCCTCCTTTTCCCAAAATCGCTTTGCGTCCTCCATTGCTCACTGTGCTGTCTGTGGGGCGATCAAGCAGGCATGTACTACAAAGCCCATCTGCTGCTCAGGCAGAGGTGAAAAAAAATAGTTTAAAATGGTGTTCAATGGCTCTCCTCACACATCGGTCTATGAATGAGGAGCAG
>NW_024826422.1:0-1560 GCF_019175285.1 Sceloporus undulatus
TTCCACTTCTCTGGTTATGTTTCACAACCTTTCTGTATTCAAATCTCTTTTTTTTGGATTTGCTTCTGCATTCCTCAGCAGATATGACATGGTTTTTCTTTGCCATTTCATCAGATACAACTTTAAATATATCCAAATTTCTGTAATTTTTTTTTTAATTTGGTCTGCAATTTCTGCTCTTTCCAGATTTCTAATAGGGCCATCACCTCAGTGGCACTCCAGACACTCCCCCTTGCTTGTGTGGAGGCACTGCTTTCCTTCCCTGCATGGCTATCCATGGCTTTCCTAATTACAGCAAATATAAAACAATACTGTCTGCAATTTAATTTTAGAGGTTGTGAAACAAACGTCTGCGGTAGCACTTAGCTGCTGATGCTGGCTCTCTGCACTCCCAAACTCCTGGCTCTGCAGTACAAGCACTAGGGGGCGCAAGTCTATTTTTTGGCGCCAAGAATCCCTGCACATTGATGACGTTGCAAATCCCTCTTCCCACTGGACATTTCGGAATGGCCGAAGTTATTGGGAATCAGTGATGGTGTGTAGTAAGGGTTCCAAATGGGTAAATAAGGAGATTGATCTGCTCCTGAGATTTGTTAGGGGGAGCGGAAAATTAAAGACACTCATGAGGTCCCGTTCTATACCCGTTCTACCGGTACACAGAGAGCTAGCAATGCAATTAAACATGCATGGCTACAACCGCTCCGTGGAAGAGGTTTTCATACAGTTCAAAAAGACGCGTGATACATTTTTAGACAGTCTGAATAGTTTTGGGCCATCACCCCCCAAAGAAAAACAACCACCTTTTTTCCCCCTAATGAAAGAGCTGTGGCTTATGGCCGGGAACCATGGCTCCCAGGAAAAAAATCCCTCGGGTAAGTTTGTAGCTTTACAAGTAAAGGCTCCCTGTTGCATAGTATGCCATCGAATTCTTCCAGTGTTGTAGCCATAAGGAACAGTTGCTAAACATAAACCCACTTCCTGAGATGTTATTTTGGCTTAGTTAACACTCTTCTTTGGGTTGCTCATGCTTTTCAAAGAACAAGATCCATTTGCATATTACCCAGCATGCTGCCAATCCCCGGTACACCCTCTATGGATGTCTATAGTGTGGGAAACTCCGCCTTTCATGCATTTCTACATGGCCCCCACCCTTTCTCCCAAAATGGAAGAGACCTTCAGGGGACACTGGGGAGGGAAGGGTTTTTTTTTCTATTTCTTTTCTTTTACCAGAATGTGAGGCGGGGAAGTTCCCTGCCTCTTTTTTTGTGCAGGCCGCAGTATACCATCATCCTTGTAGGTCACACAGTATGAGAACAGGGTCATATTGTCCAGCGCTCTTCTGGCTGCCCGGTGGGGCATCTCATGAGATGCTTCGCCGCAGCTCCAGAATACTGTCCGCTGAAACTGTAACTCGTTTCATGACTGTGTCACCTGCAAGGATGACAACATAAAGCGGCATGTCGAGCTCCCATGACAGGAGCCACGACTGAGCAATTTGGCATCAAGAGCACCCTAGACCCCACACATTTACACTGTCCTTTGTGTCATGGCGAGTATCAC
>NW_024826423.1:0-1559 GCF_019175285.1 Sceloporus undulatus
AAGTGAAGCAGTGTGCATGCCCACTCACATCAGTGCTGGCATGATAAAAAGCGGCTGCCTGACTCCTCAGGCCGGCCGCTTTGCTGAAGGGAGCCGGCGCGGCTCCCTGGCCCCAACATCCGGGTTGGGGCCTGCCCTCCGCCCCGATTGGTGGCTCGGGCTGGAAGGGCCTGCCCCTTCCTCCCGGGCTGCTCTAGTAAGGGCAGAGGAAGTTTCTATGGTTAGGCTCCAGTCCTCCAGGGCGGCCCATTGGTTGGGGCCGCTTTGGAGGAGGAGCCTCGGCATGGGCTGATGGGCGGGGCATGGGCCATATATTGGCCACGAGGCCGGGCCCCGCAGCCATTTGCCGCTCGGCTCTGCAAGTGGACAGAGCCGAGCATTCAAGGGAGGCCTGCATAGGGAGTGCGTCTCCCCCTCCCTTTAGGGGTTTTTTGGCCCCTTGCAGCGGCGGAGCGCGGGTGGAGGACGTCTCCTCCTCCCTGTTCCCCCCCTCTTTTGCCCTCGTCAGGGTCTGGGGGTTGCGCCCGCCATTTTGGACAGGTTGGTGGGTGGGGCTCTATTTTTCTAGCCCCCAGTGAGCTCCTGCTGCTCTTTCTTCCCCTCTTTTTGAGGTCCTGGTTCCTGTTCCTGCTTTTTTGCTTAATCCACCTTTGGTTTTAATTGGGGCTATTGAACTTATTAAGTGAGATATACTGCTCTGGGCTTTGGAGACTCATAATCCTTTACCAATTATAATAATTTTCTTTTTCCACTGACAATTTTGTACAGTCATTGGTTTTAAGAATTAGTTTTGAGCTGACTGCTCTTGACTCTAGAGGCTCGTTTTTCTGCTGTTTTTTGGTCATTTATAGTGGGCCTTTTTTGGTGCCAACATGCCACCCAAGCCTCCTTCCACAGCTTCCTCCTCACGTCCTTCCACCAGAGGCTTATCAGGTGCTCCTAGAAAGTCATGGGCTTCCCCATCTTTGGCCTCCAGGTCTCCCACAGCTGTGGCTGTTTCTGCACATGGCCAGAATCCCCCTGACATGGCTTCTTCTGAGTCACCAGTGGTTCCATCTCAGCCACCGAGTGGCCTGTCGTCAGAAGCAGCTGCGGCCTTATCTCGTTCAATTACAGACCTGATTCAGCAAGCGATCACATCGTCTCAAGCTGGCTCTTCTGATGCATCTGCACTACCATCTTCCCAATCGGTGAGGGGTCCGGTCTTGACCAGCTCTTCTAGCAGCAGTTCCAGTTCTTCCTCCTCATCGTCTTCTGATGAAGATGACCCACTCGGTGGAGTTTCAACATCTGAAAGGCGTAAGAAAAGGAAGAAGAAGCGCAGAACCAAGAAACGACGTCAACGTGCCCGTTTGGCTGGTGCTTCGCAGGTCACTCTTGCAGGTGCTGCGATTTCTGAAGTTCCTTGCGGGAGGGATGGTTATTGGGTTGAACACGCTTTGGTTCCAGGTCTGCCTAAGTGGGCCATTAAGCGTCGTGCCTGGCGCCCTGGTTTACAGGGTGTTTGGGTCAACCCCCAAGCAGCAGATATTCCAGCCTGTGCGACCGGTGAGAGGCCT
>NW_024826424.1:0-1559 GCF_019175285.1 Sceloporus undulatus
TGTGTGGCTTCTCTCCTGTGTGGACTCTCTGGTGTGTCACTAGGTTTGATCTCTGAGAAAAACATTTCCCACAATGCTGGCATCTGTATGGCTTCTCTCCTGTGTGGATTCTCCGATGCATGACAAGGATTGACTTGGAGGCAAAACATTTCCCACAAAGTTGGCATTTGTATGGATTCTCTCCAGTGTGGCCTTTCTGATGTGTTATTAGGTATGACTTCGAAGAAAAACATTTCCCACAATGCTGGCATTTGTAAGGCTTCTCTCCTGTGTGGACTCTCTGATGTGTCACTAGGTGTGACTTCCGAGAAAAACATTTCCCACAATGCTGGCATTTGTATGGTTTCTCTCCGGTGTGGACTCTTTGATGTGTCACTAAGTCTGACTTCCTAGAAAAACATTTCCCACAATGCTGGCATTTGTATGGCTTCTCTCCTGTGTGGACTCTCCGATGCATGACAAGGGCTGACTTGTAGGCAAAACATTTCCCACAAAGTTGGCATTTGTATGGCTTCTCTCTTGTGTGGACTCTCTGATGTATCACTAGGCTTGACTTCAAAGAAAAACATTTCTCACAATGCTGGCATTTGTATGGCTTCTCTCCAGTGTGGATTCTCTGATGCATGACAAGGATTGACTTGTAAGCCAAACGTTTGCCACAATGCTGGCATTTATGTGACTTCTTTCTTCTGTTGACTCTCTCATGACGCAAATATTCTTCTGCAAAGATGGACAATGATAGATAAGATTGAAAATCAGAGTTAAGAGAGGAGGGTGTTAACCCAGGATTTAGCCCTCATTAAACCCTCCTTATTTGAGATTAAATTAATAAAGTTGCTGTGAGTAACTCAAGCATGATCCTGCTGCTTCTGCCCCTAAATGCATGGAACGATTGTATCTTTACTCCTAGGAGCTAGCAAAGAAGAGATTGGATGGGGACTGCCTTGATGGAATCAGTGGAAGCATATAGTCAAAGGACTGTTGAAACAATATTACATTAAACATTTGCAAAAATATTTTGATTGACAGGTGGCATCATATTCTGTGAGACTGCCATCGAGTCCTGAGTCAGAGCCCAAGGAATGATGCAAGCTAACTGCAGAGGTCACTTTATGTGTTTGGCACCAGGATATCACTCCCAGCCCAATACAGTATACAGCTTACATGCGGATTGGTGTGGATTGGACTGGAGTTGTTTGTACAAGAGATGGTGAAGTTCATGGAAGTCGGAGAGGAGAGCTTGCAAATATTTGTATTATTTTGCAACTCAAGATAGAGAACCTCCAAGGATTTAAATGAAATCAACTGTGTTTGTAACTTACTTTTAAGTGTGAAAAGTGGTCAGTGCATTGCCAATATCTATATCTGGATATTTGCTTCCCTACTCTGCTATGTTATTGTTGAGCTGCATGTGGGAGCGTTACCCTCAGATTGTGCTGTATATTGGCTAGTGGTTGTGATAGGAATTCAGAGCCAAGAAGGAACTGAGAGCCAGTGTGCTAATCCTTTTTCTCTGAGATATTTGCACCAAGCACCCATTGCATTCAATTTGGTTTCAG
>NW_024826425.1:0-1559 GCF_019175285.1 Sceloporus undulatus
GTCTCCTGGTGCTGCAAGAATTTGGAGACCACTGGTAAGGAGAATGTGACTGGCTAACCTTGGGCCAGTCATTCTCACTCTGCCTAACCATACCTCACACTGGCCACTGCCGTTGCAATGATAAAGGAGATAGCAGAGAGCCATGCACATTGCCTTGGACTCATTGGAAGAATGGGAGGATATAAATGCAACCAATAAAATATTATATGCTAGTAAGCTGTCTATTAATGCCTAACGTCTGTCTGTGTGATATAGTGTTTAAAGTGCTGGAATGAGAGATCCTGATTCTTGCCTTATTGAGTTACCTTAGGCCATACTTAGGACCATTACAAACGGGCAGGAAAGTACGCGCGGAGCGTGTACTAGGGTTAGAAAGGGGCGGTGCTTCCGCACCCCCTAACCCTAGTGCACGCTCTGCGCACACAAAATGGCGGTGGCCGTTCCACATGGCCGCCGCCATGAGGATGTCACGACTGCGCTGCCTCTATATGGGGTGGCGCAGACATGATGTCCTCACTCCGCGCCAGGGCGCTTAGTGCGCCCTTAGTGCGGAGCAGGAAGGAGCTCCATTTTGGAGCTCCTTCCTGGTTTGGTCTGCTGGGCGCAGCCTTCACATGGCTGCGCCTAGCGGACCAAAGGAGAAAAAGACCAAGCAGCCCCTTTCTCCTCCTCCCCACCGCCGCGGAGTGTCCTTGGGGCTTGAAGCTCCAAGGACACCCCTTTCCAGGCTGCGGGGAAGGGACACTGAGGCCCCGATACAGCGGGGAAAGGGGCGGGTGCAATCCGCCCCAAACGGGCGGTCTGTAACCCCCCTTAGTCTGAGCCTGGCCTCCTTCACAGGGCTATTGTGAAGTTGAAGAGATGGTGAAAAGAGGGGGAGCCATGCACATGTAAAGCTGGGTTTGTGTGAGAGAGCGCTATTTATTATTTATTTATTTACTGCATCTATATCTTGCCTTTCTCCCAGGATGGAATTAAAGGAGGCAGTGACCTTAGCGTTATGGAGGAAAGGTGAGATATAAATGTACTTACATGATATTGTTGTCTGCCAGTGTGTGGGCATTAAGGAGTTGATAAGGCACAGTCACACTGACCACTTGTAAAGTCCTAGTGTGGAAGGAGGATTTGCTCAGTTGATCCAGGCTTTTGTTTAGTTTTGAAAAATGCACCACAAGAAACATTAGTTTCTATGAGAAAAAAAAAATTCAAGACTAGTTAACTGTATCATTCTGTTTTAGTAACAAAAAGTGTGTGTGTGTGTGTGTGTGTGTGTGTGTGTGTTTGTGTGACAAATTCTTTTTCCTCTCTGTGCCTAGGGCTAGCTCTACAATTCTTTTCATCTACTTTATTTCAAACTGGAATTCTGAATTACTTGGGATTTTCCCCTTCAAATGGAATGCTCTAGAAATTCACTCTGTTTAGTTGTTGTCAGTTCCTTTCTGCCTTAACCTCTGCCTAAATTTTCAGTGCCTGTGATCCCACTGACACAATCATGCATTAAATCTTGACTTTCTTTTGTGCACCATTCTACTAACTTTCCTTGGGGCACCTTTTCACCA
>NW_024826426.1:0-1559 GCF_019175285.1 Sceloporus undulatus
ATACAGGACAGCAATACAGTTTCAATACAAGATAAAAATCAATACATGTCTCAGAACAGCCAATATTACATAACAGCAATAACATATCCAAACAGTATAAGCCCAGCATTACTAACCAAACCCCAAGATAAAGGGGGACAGAAGAAAGCATCATTCCCTAATGATCAAGTTACAAAAACCCCTGCACAACCGAACAAGATAAACAAAGACTAATAATTCCCGCTCCTCCCCCCAAAAAGGCTTCCCACCTGCACAATCGGGCGGTACTGGCGCCTCGAGACCTCAAGGCGTCCTCCGTTGCGCGGCGGCGTCTGGGAGCCGGCGGGCCGGCATTTTGAGGGCACCGTTCCCGCCGGTGCCTCCCCCTTTCCCCGCCCATGCAACCGGGTGCAGCTGTTGCCTTCTGCCGGCCAGATGGAAATTGCGGCAAAGTCCTCCGGGGCGTCCTCCGTTGCGCGGCCTTTGAGAGAAACGCCGCTCTGGCGGTGGAGAGAAGTCCTCGGGGCCGCTGCCCTGATGGAAGGAGGGCGAGCGGCGGCGTCTCTGGCGGGGAGGCCGGGAGCCGGCTTTATGGGGCCGCTCTCACCGGCCCCACCCCTCCGAAAACGCCGCTCCGGCGGCGGAGAGAAGTCCTCGGGGCTGCTGCCCTGATGGAAGGAGGGCGAGCGGCGGCATCACATTGGCCAAGAAATGACAGCTTGAGAAGAGACAACTTGACCACGTGGTTTGCACGGTCAGACTATGGCATGTACTTCTTTTGTCCTTTAGATTTCTAAACTGGGAGTCTTAACAGTTCAAGGCGGTGATTGTTTTAGGCATTATACTATGGCACTGGGCAGCACAAAGGCTTTCTTCACTGCTTTCATAGTGTGGTGTGCAGCATAACTGTTTGGACTATGAGCAGCCTCCCAAATAATAGTCTGCTTCCACAGCAAAGAAAACAGGCTATATCTTCCACTACAGTGCTTGCACACAAAATTATTTATATCCAGCTTGCTCTGGGGGCCACTGATATAGCTATTACCAGAATGTGGGAGGGACAGACATTCTGGATTTATTAATTTTATAATGTTATTTTAGTTTGCCCACAGTATCTTCCACAAGGCACTTGTATGCCTCCCAGGAAATAAAGAAACAGTTATTTTCTGGAGACCCAGAGTTGGCCATCCTTGCTCTCTAGAAGGAGATCCAACCAGTGCAGATGCGGTTCTGTCCCTAATGGCTAATTCCCTTCTGTACAATGACTATATGCCTCCCCCCCCCCAAAAATTTCCCTTAACCCCCCCTCCTATACTCCTCCCTCTCTCCAAGGTGCTCAGAAAATTCTAAACCATCTTGCCAAGGGCTCCCTTCCTTCAGGCTAGCTCTAATAAATAAAATAAGTAAAAGTAAGTAAAATAAAACAGAGGGCATCTTGGCTTTACTTACCCAAGTTCTGGAGGACACACCAATGAGCAAAACCTAGTGAGATATCTTAAGAACAAAAGGGATAGTTTTGTAATCTTGATGTCTCATATGTGGGAAAAGCCTTTTCGGAAAATTACTCTTTAAAACCATGC
>NW_024826427.1:0-1559 GCF_019175285.1 Sceloporus undulatus
AGCGACCTTTTATATGGGTTTATATCTGCACTTGCCTCACCAATTCCCGTGCCTTTCTCTTATTTTGGTGCCTAGGTCTTTGGAAGTATGAAATCCTATCCTGAACATACTTACTTTGGAAAGTCAATCATAGTTGTTTTGTGAAGGTTTTTCGGGCTATCATATCATATATTGCTTCCAAGGTGCGTAGATGTTTGAAAGTATGAAATCCTACCCTAAAGTTTGGAAAGCCAGTCGTATATTGCTTCCAAGGGGTTTAGGAGCTGAATATCTTTTAAACTTTGCAAATCTCATGTTTTTATTTTCAGCTTCCAAATATAAGATGTAATATAGTAAATATCGTAAGGCTCCCCTCCTTTCTCTCTCTCCTCGATTCATTTTCTGTTCACACAGTATGTGCCTTTATATATACATATCCATGCTCTCTTTGCATGTATTTTTGCCCGATGCCCCACTTGCCTGCATACCGCATCCATTACTCCAAGCATCTCAAACTACTCAACTTGTCAACATGTTTATTTCTGAAGTGTTGGTTGAGGCTGAGTTCTTGCTTTCCCTTCCCTCCAACCATCCCGGGGTCTATCTATAAGAAAGGCCTTTAGCAACCCAGGAGCAATATCTCCCAATCTCCATCCAAGTAACGCCCGCAAATAGTAGTTGCTACAGGCGGTCGGTTTCGCTTTGCACCTTTATTCTTCTCTCCAACTAAATCGGAGAGGAAGAGGACCAAGTCCATGTCCAGCAAGAGTCAGAAAACCTTTGAATTGGTATTGAAATTGGTGGGCATTGAAATTTGGGCCATTGCAGCAAAGAAGTAAGCGAGAATGCAGACGGGGGTGCGGTGGGGAAGATAGGGAAACAACTCCTATTGATCAGCCACGGATTAGGATGCAATAAATGAACAGCCATTCAGTGACATGGTCAGATTTTCCCCTTCTTTCCTGATTTCTAATTTTACAAAAGTCCAGTACATATTACTTCTATAGCCTTTGTCTCCTTCTCTCTCCAGATGCACTACACACACACACACATATTGTATAGAGTAGCATCAGTTCCAATCTCAATGAACAATCATCCAGGGCCCTGGCCAAATCCCCTCCTTCTTTCCTGATCTCGAATTCTGCAGAAGTGCAGCACAAATGACTTCTCTAGCCTCTCTTTCTCTATCTCCTTCTCTCTCCATATGCACTGTATGTACATTTTTGGTGCATAGAATTGCATCAGTTCCAATCTCAATGAACAGTCCATCCAGTGACATGGCCAAATTCCTTCCTTTCGCCCCTCTTTTGAATTCTACAAACGTCTAGTACAAATTACTTCCATACTCTCTCTCTTTCTCTCACTCTCTTTCTCTTTCCACAAGCTCTGTGTGCATTTTATTATTGTTGTGGTTGTTTTTCATAAAATCACACCAGTTCCAGTCTCAAGGAAGAGTCACCCTCTGACTTCCTTCCTTCCCTGTTGGGAATCCCACAAACGTCCACTCCGTTTCTCTCTCCACATGCAGGGCGTGCTTTTTTCTTTTGGCCTCCAATCACATCAATACTACGTTGGGGGGG
>NW_024826428.1:0-703 GCF_019175285.1 Sceloporus undulatus
AACTGCTCTTGAACATGCAAAGATCAGGCAAGCAAGATCTGCTTTGCTGCTTGTAAAAAAAGATGGAAAAACAATGGGCCCTTGGTATCCTTTGGGATTTGGTTTGGATAGTAAAATCCATGGGTGCTCAAGTCCCATTATAAGTCACACTCTCTCAGCCTCAGAGGAAGATGAATGGCCAGCTGGAAGATGGAGAAACACACACACACACACACATACACACATCTACATGATGGAAATGGCATTCATTATGGGTCATGAAACCCACTGCGGGGGAACCTTGAGCAGCAGACACTCTCTCAGCCTCAGAGGATGACAAAGGGCAAAGTGGAAGGCAAACCTGAAGGCAAGAAAACCCTGGGAATAGGGTCACTAGACATGAGTTCAAGGCACGCAGCACACTCCCAACCCCCAAGGCACACTCTCTCAGCCTCAAAGGATGGCAATGGTAAACATCCTTCAACAAAACCTACAAAGAGACTCCTGTGCCAGTGTTGCCTTAGGATCCCCAGAAAGAAATTGAAGGCATACAATTCTCCCCCCAAAGTCTAGGAGGAAAAGGAGGCGGAAGGCTTAGAGGAAGGTCCTGAGGTGGAGGAGGAGGAGGAGGGCTTAGAAGAAGGGCTGGAGGATGAGGAAGGCTTAGAGGAGGAGGAGGAGGAGGAGGAGGAGGAGGAGGAAGGGCTTACAGGAAGGGCCTGAG
>NW_024826428.1:803-1559 GCF_019175285.1 Sceloporus undulatus
GAGGAGGAGGAGGAGGAAGGCTTAGAGGAAGGGCCTGAGGAGGAAGAGGAAGGGGTTACAGGAAGGGCCTGAGGAAGAGGAGGAGGAAGAGGAGGAAGGCTTAGAAGAAGGGCCTGAGGAGGAGGGGGAGGAAGGCTTAGAGGAAGGGCCTGAGGAGGAGGAGGAAGAGGAAAAGCTTACAGGAAGGGCCTGAGGAAGAGGAGGAGGAAGAGGAGGAAGGCTTAGAAAAAGGACCCGAGGAGGAGGAGGAGGAGGAGGAGGAGAAAGGCTTAGAGGAAGGGCCTGAGGAGGAGGAGGAAGAGGAAAAGCTTACAGGAAGGAACTGAGGAAGAGGAGGAGGAAGTGGAGGAAGGCTTAGAAGAAGGACCTGAGGAGGAGGAGGAGGAGGAGGAGAAGGAGAAGGAGAAGGAGAAAGGTTTAGAGGAAGAGCCTAAGGAGGAGGAGGAGGAGCAGAGAGACTTCTGGAGGATTCTGTAGAGGAAGAAGAAGGAGGAGAAGAAGGGGCTCCTGATCATACGCAGAGGCCTCTGGGGGAGAAGCCACAGGGAGAAATCTCCTGGTTGTAACTTATTATTACTATTATTAGTAGTAACATTAGTATTATTAAGACATGTAAAGGTATTTATAAAGAGTATCTCAGTGAGTCTCTATATTATAGCCTCAGGAAAGATTTTAGGTGCTGTTAAGGTTTGGAAATGCTGTTTGGGGTCCCTTCTGACTTTGGAGCCCTTTCATCCTCCATTTTGGGTTCCCTGA
>NW_024826429.1:0-1559 GCF_019175285.1 Sceloporus undulatus
GTCTTGGGGAGCTCTTGGAACTCGAGGGCATAACCCCTATGGACGATGTTCAGCACCCACAAGTCTGTTGTGATAGAGGCCCAGGTGGCAGCAAACGGCCTGAGTATGTCCAGAAAAAATGGGGAAGAAGGGACGAAGCGCGCTGGACCCCATCAGTCTCTCTTCTTACCCTGGTCACCATCTTGCCGGCGGGGCTTTCGGTGCCAGGGAGGAAAATTCCGACGGCCAGAGGAGGAGGATGACTGGGAAGGGTGCCTGGATCGCTGAGGGCCCTGCTGTTGGAATTGGCGATCTTGCCCGAATGGTCTGTAGGACTGGCCCTGGGATTGCCAGGGGCGCTGTTTCTTGCGAAACGGGGCTGACACCGAAGAAGACATGCCATGTTTTCTCGCGGCCGCCTTCATTTTAAATTTTTGGTTGAGACGGTCGTCGGTGTTGAAGAGCCCTGACTCGTCTAGGGGCATCTCTTCGATGGCCGACTTGACTCCAGGGGTGAGATCTGTACCCCGTAGCCACGCGTGTCGACGGAGCGCCATCGACGCCGACATCACCCTACCCACACAGTCCGTGATGTTTCGGGACGCGGTAATGAGCCATCCCCCTATGGAGTGGGCCTCATCTCTGACCTCGACCAGTTTCCTCTGGATGTCATCGGGAACGTCAGGAATCAGAGGGGAGATGGTCTCCATCAGGGCCTGCACATAGGCCCCCATGCAGGCGGTGTAGTTAGTGGCTTTGACAGCTAGGCAAGATGCTGAGTAAACCTTCTTTGCCAGCCCATCAATCTTGCGAGCCTCCCGGTCTACTGGAGAGGTGGCCTGCTTGTGGGTGGAGGCGAGCTGTGAGCCCTCTACAATGGCCGAGTTCTGTCTTGGGTGGGTTGACAGCCATGGACAGGAAGCCGGAGAAACACGGTAGAGGGATTCAACCTTCCGTGAGGTGCTGACCAAAGCTGCAGGGGTGTCCCATGACCTCTTAATGATGGTCTCCAGGGACGGAAGAAGAGGGATGGAGGGTGGGGTTGGAACCCGGCCATGAACCCTCTGTTCCACTGGATCCCGGGCCGCCTCTTCAGGATATGCCAGCTCGATGTCCAGAGCCCTGGACATCTTAATGACGTGCTCGCTGAAGGATCGGTGGTCGTCGGTAGGCAACGCGGGCTCTGGGTGGTGCAAGTCCTGTGGGGAGTCCTGTGGTGACAGGTCGTCATCAGAAGCTGAGGCTGGTGAGGCTGGTGACGGTACCGGCACAAGATTCGACTCGGTATCGGAGTGGATCACCAAATCCTCCAGTTCGGGACGGTCCCGGGAGGGCACCTGGGAGCGTAGTCTGGGCTCCAATCTTGATGATGACGATTTGGCTCCAGATGAGGTGGAGGACTTGGAGGCACCAGTCGCAGCCTTGTCTCTCGGGGCCTGGTGACGGCGCCTTTCATCAAACTTGCACAGTGCCGTCTCTTGTGGGACCGCCATGTAATAACGGTCCACCTCAGAGTCATAGAAGACGTCAAGGTCATCTCGGCCGACGTCTCCAGATGGAACAGCCACCGGGCATGGGGC
>NW_024826430.1:0-1559 GCF_019175285.1 Sceloporus undulatus
AATAAGAAAACCCTCTCAGAAAAGAGACACAAAAGACACACAAAGAGACACACTTCTTTCCTTTTGGACCAAGGAGCCTGGCCTCCTTTTCTCTCTGGAGCCTCAGGAGAGAAAGGGAGGCCTGTGTTCAACTGAGGCCTCAGAGAAGCTTCTGGAATATTATTCCTCACAGTCACAAGCAGCACAAAATGGCCACCGGAACATAAAATGGCTGCCAATGCCTCAGTTCTTGGCACTTGTCGGTTTGAGGCCTTCAGAGGAGAGAGAGAGAGAGAGATGGAGGGGAAGAGTGGAAGGAGTGAGGAGGAATGGTCACTCTTGAGTCCGAAGCAGTCATTTTTATATAACGAAGTGATGATGGAAACCTATGAAAACCTATCCTCTCTGGGCAAGGAACTTGTATCCATTGCTCTTCCTTCAGAACAGGGGGGTCTTGCATGCTACATAGATGGCACTATGGTTCCACTTTAATGGTCAAAGTAACATCCTTGGAATCTTGGGATTTGTACTTTACTTTATGGAGCCAGTAGAGCTCTCCATCTGATGATTGTAAATGCCCTTTGCTAAACTGCAAATCTATCGTAGGAAAGAACCATGGCACTTAATATGTTTTGGGTCCCAATGCTCTTTGGTACATTCCTTAGCAAGTTTTTAGGTCTTTTTGATCTATGTTTCAGTGTTTCTATGTTCTGGAGAGGCTTCCAATATCCTCTCTTGGCCCTACAATGGCTCAGATGGAGCCAAACAATGACAATAGGATGCTGGGGGATATTGAGGAGGTAAACATGATTTCTCTTCTCCCCAGGTGGTCCAATGGGGCTCCCTCTGAGATCCCTGTGGACCCAGTCTGGCTGCCCAATCCCCAGTAGCTGCCCAGCCCTGTCTTGGAGGTGTCTTCAGGCTGTGTGAAGGCTCCTCTCTGCAGCCCTACCCTCACTAGAACTGGACTTTCCAGACCCCTTCCTGAGCCATTCCAATGGATTAATTTCATATATTTATTATCCTACCTTTCTCACGAAATGGGACCGAAAATGTCTCTTTCCTGCACCATTCTCTTTTTCTCTCTATCTGTGTGTAAGAGAGAATGTGAAATATAGAATGGCAGGGAAAAGATGCTGAAGGTGAAATGCTCAAGCAGTGCAGATGGGCCTGAGAGCAGCCGGGAAAGATGGAGAGAGGAGGGAGAAATGGAAGGGGATCAGGCATGTGGAAACATGGAGGAGAGGGAAGGAACAAGCAATATATATGTTTCGACAGGAAGGGAACTCTGGGAACGTCCAGAATGGAGCCAGAACAGGTGTCCATAAGAGAGGCAGAAGGTGTCGATAACACAGCCAGAAGAGTATTGTGAGGTAGCCATGAACCTGGAAAACGTTAACTGGTTTAAGTAAACTGGTGTCCCTGTTTTTCAGACATTAGAAGGGATTCCATTTAGTAATTATGAGTAATATCTATGAAGAGAGGGAAAAGGACACCCAAACTCCTTTATCTCTCATGCTCCTTTTCCTTTGCTTAGTTTGCTTAGCTCCATTGTAGATTCCAGAGGCCTCTCCTCTCTT
>NW_024826431.1:0-1559 GCF_019175285.1 Sceloporus undulatus
CTTTTCCTCAGCTGTACTTGGCTGGGAGGACCTAAGCCCAGGTCACACTATGTTTCCGTGAAGCAGCCAGGTGGGCATTTTCATCTTCCAACGGATAGTAAACTATATGTTATTTATTCTTAATTCAGATATACTGCTTACATGTAGACAATTATATCAATATATCAATATGTAAGTTTTCTTTTTTCTCTAGAACCTTTTTTGTAAACTATGGCCAAAATAAAGCTGCTTCAGATTTCTTTGGAGGTATGCTCTTTAAATGACGCATGGGTCCTAAGAGTCCGGATGTCGCGTCAAAGCCACACTTCATTCCTAAACACTGGAGTGCAGCTTTGTTGCAGCTTCCGGATTCTTAGGATGCATGCATCATTTAAACAGCATACCTCCAAAGAGACCCAAAGCAGCTTTATTTTGGCCTGTCTGATCAGGCCCTAATGATACCAGAACATATATGTTGTGTGTTGTATGATTAAGAAAGCTTTCTTTTTAACAATAACATTAAATTTATCATTTAGGATATATTATTGGTTTTTTGTTGTTGTTGATGGGTCTCTCATACTAATTCTACCATGTTGTTTTATTTGAGGTTTTTATGCCTTGGTTTTTTTTAATACTGTTTTTGTGTTTACTGTTTGGATCTATTTTATATTGTGATGGCTTTTAGCTTTTAACAATAAACTTCTATTTTGTTCTAAGAATAACATTTTAAATTTACAAATAAAATATATATAATTGTGCACTATTCCCGTATTTAATGAAAATCCCACAGGTTTCCACAGGGAAACATGGCACCACCAAGAAGTCAGAAAGAGAAGAAGGAAAACTGAAGGTGCTCCTAATTAGAACAAGCTAGCTCCTAGTTCTCCACTGCTTTTCCTAGCAATCTATCCCTCCCTCCTGAGACTATTCTGGCACAGCCAGCTCATTCAATACCATCTTAAAAACCCCCATTAAAATGGGACTCACTGTCTCTTTGGATTTGGGAAGCCTGTGTTTTAAAGTATATAGAATTGTTTGTTTGTGTGTTATGTATGTAATGTCTGTTTAAATGTAATGTTATGTAGATGTGTAGCTTGTACTTTATGTGGGTTTTAATATAATAAAGATTACAATTTAAAATTAAAATAAAATGGGACTCACTGTCTCTTTTTGCATAGAATCCTAGAGTTGGAAGAGCCACAAGGGCCATCCAGGCCAACCCCCTTCCATCTTATTCAAAGCAGGGATGGGGTGGGTTTTTGATGGGCATGGGCTGGATCTGTTCCAGAACGAGAGATGGGGAGAACGAGGGGTCTTCCTAGAGCTCATGCACACCCACCTCGCACACCCGCTCACGACGGTGTTCCCTCTTTCCAATAGCCATGTTAAAGCAGTGCAGCATTGTCCTTCAAAGAAAGCCATTGGTGCTTGGGAAAACATGGTTTCAGCATGGGCAAGGCAGATGCACAGCCCTTGGGGCAGGAGGCAGTATATTGGTTAAGTCCAATCTATTGATGCAGCCTAGAATCACATTGGCCTTTTTAGCTGCCACATCACATTGTTGGCTCATGTTCAATTTG
>NW_024826432.1:0-1559 GCF_019175285.1 Sceloporus undulatus
ATCACACCCTGAAACATGTTTCTGCAAAGCTGTTCTACTGAGGTTGTGGAGCTGCAGAAACTAGTGGTACATGGACTACAGACAAATCAGCATATGTGAAGCCCTGATTTTTGTCAGTCTGAGACAAATATTATGCCTATGTATCTTCAGTGGGCACATGGACATGTCATGATAAATAATGGTTTATGTTAACCAAAGTTTGTTGCTTAAACCGTAAATTACACAGATTAACAAATTATGCATAAACTTCCCCATTGCTAGTTTGCTTCTCTCTTGCTGCTTCTTTTTTAGTTCTTATTTCAGGATGTCCAGCTGAAGAAACAAGCCATGAACAAGCAATAGTTTTGAATGTGAACATCAAAACAAATTAGGTGACAACAAATCATGCATTCCCAGTGTGAATTGTGCATGGTTAATAAACTATGGTTTGTTAGTTAAAGCAGTTTTACATATCACAATAAACCAGATTTCAACCACACCATGGCACACTGTGAAACATACAATATCAAATGTGTCCTTCCATGTGCCTTGCAAGATAAGCCAGATAGCATACTAAAGTCATGTTGCTGAAGCTGAGGGTATTTGTTTTGTCGCATTCCCCAGAAGCCACTTTAAAATTTAGCTAGCTACTATCTCTTCTTTAGACATAGAAGTTCCTAGATCAAACAACCTGTGTGGAGTCCTGTCACACATACACAGATGTGAGTTCATTGTGTCCATTTATAATGTCACTCTGAAGCAAGCTCTTTGACTTTCCTCACCTAATTTACACTCCTACCTTCATAAGTAGATGTGTACAAGATAGTAAAGCAACAGCACCTCCAAGGAGAAAGTCTAGTTTGCCTTTCAGAAGCTACCAAGGGAATATATATTGAAACAGAAGAAAGGAGGGGGGCAATTAAGACACACAATGTAATCGGGGAAGGGCACATGTTTAAATTGTAGTTAAAAACGTGAAGTAGTGCAATTTGCAGTTAAAGATTTTATGGTGGAATTGCTTCAGGGATGAGACACATTTGACAAGGGTGTCCAGGGTCCATATACTTTTCATCAGACAGCTTGCAGAGTCATCAATCAAAACTACATGTGAGAAATGACATTTGAAAACCATAGGAGTATATTTTAAAAACACAACAGAGATAAGGAGTAGCTTACACGGTATTTAAGTTGCACTACCCCACTGTATTTAATGGAACTTGAGCATCCTTGGATACCTAGGGCCCACTGTACAACAACAATCTCACATGTCTTAACACAGGTAGAACTGGAAATTGGAGGGTGAAATCCATCATCATAACTCTCATAGGAAGAGCCCTACTGGGTTAAACCAAAGACCTAAATCAGAACTGGGCACCTATGGCAGAGCATAGAATCGTAGAGTTGGAAGAGACCACAAGGGGCATCCAGTCCAACCCCTGCCATGCAGGAGCTCTCAATCAAAGCATAACCAACAGATGGCCATCCAGCCTCTGCTTGAAGACCTCCAAGGAAGGAGACTCCACCACTCTCCGAGGGAGTTTGTTCCACTGTCAAACAGACCTTACTGTCAGGAAGTTCCT
>NW_024826433.1:0-1559 GCF_019175285.1 Sceloporus undulatus
TAAAGCTTTTTTGTTGGGAACGCTCTCAGTTGCTGAAAAATCCTCTTCTCAGATTGATCCGCTGGCATTGATACCAATCTCCAAACTTCCGAGGATCCCTAAAATATTTAAGACCTCGGCATCAATGTCAGGCTCGATGTTGACTCCCTCAACACCAAAGGCCTTACTATCTCTAGAATGTGCCTCAACACCAAGGCCCTCAACACCAAGCATGCTGGAACCTGCTTCCTCGATGTCACAGGCTACTACATCTACTGCCCGGTCTCCTCCATTGCAGACAAAACAACCTAACAAAGCCAAAAAGAGGCCTGACATCTCGGGTGACTGCGACATTGAGAAATCAAAAAAGAAGCACAAGCCTAAGGCTCCCATTTTGCCTACTGCTTCTTTGGCCTTGATGTCTGCTTTGACACCCACACTAGTCTTAACAGCAGCAATTATTATTCTTCTTCGTGGTCTCTGCGAATCATACAAATGGGTTTTACTGCGCCTGCGCAGTGCTGTTCGGATACTTCTAGAATCACTGGGCAAAGATTCTAAATGCGTTATTCGGCGTGGGTGATGGCCATCCGCCGATGTTTGACCCATCTGCGCTCCTTTACCAACATGACACGGTCGTCCATACAAAGAAAGAGCCCACGTTTAAAGCTCTAGCCCACATTTTACAAGCTTGTTTGCAAGAATGATTGCTCCTTAGCTGAATAGCTTCTCTTGTATGGTAGATGGATCTTTGTTTTTCTTATTTTTCATGTTGAGTATTGCCCTTGGAGAGCTTTGAAGTGAGTCACTTTTGACAAGGTTCCCCTTCTTGTGTATTGTCTTCCCAGGCGGGCACCTTGCTTCCAGTTCTTCTGTGGCCTCTATGTTTAAGCTTTGTGTTGATTGTAATCGGAAAGTTGCCCTCACTGATGGACATTCTAAATGCGTTATTCGGCGTGGGTGATGGCCATCCGCCGATGTTTGACCCATCTGCGCTCCTTTACCAACATGACACGGTCGTCCATACAAAGAAAGAGCCCACGTTTAAAGCTTTTTTTGTTGGGAACGCTCTCAGTTGCTGAAAAATCCTCTTCTCAGATTGATCCGCTGGCATTGATACCAATCTCCAAACTTCCGAGGATCCCTAAAATATTTAAGACCTCGGCATCAATGTCAGGCTCGATGTTGACTCCCTCAACACCAAAGGCCTTACTATCTCTAGAATGTGCCTCAACACCAAGGCCCTCAACACCAAGCATGCTGGAACCTGCTTCCTCGATGTCACAGGCTACTACATCTACTGCCCGGTCTCCTCCATTGCAGACAAAACAACCTAACAAAGCCAAAAAGAGGCCTGACATCTCGGGTGACTGCGACATTGAGAAATCAAAAAAGAAGCACAAGCCTAAGGCTCCCATTTTGCCTACTGCTTCTTTGGCCTTGATGTCTGCTTTGACACCCACACTAGTCTTAACAGCAGCAATTATTATTCTTCTTCGTGGTCTCTGCGAATCATACAAATGGGTTTTACTGCGCCTGCGCAGTGCTGTTCGGATACTTCTAGAATCACTGGGCAAAGT
>NW_024826434.1:0-1559 GCF_019175285.1 Sceloporus undulatus
GACCATGTTGTAAGACAGACAGAGGATGAATGCAGAGAGAAAAATAAAATTCACCCGCCCACCCTTTTTCCTACAAAAGGAAGAAGGAAAATCCTTATCAAAACAATATAATGCCGCATTAACCACGGATCTGAAAACTCCTTTACTCATTTCAATATTTGACCAGGCATTATGCATTGTGTCACAGTAGCTTATACAGTCAAATTATGTGTCACATCTGATGAGACTGAAATAATATGATTTGAAGTGTAAGAGCAAGATGTGTCAAATCATAAATCTATCCAAGTATTACTTCCTATTGGGAGAGCTTTTAGAAATGTTTCCTCATTTCAATATACCCCTCAAGTCATTTTCATAAAGGGTTTTGCCTTTCACTAATTAACTTTACAACATTACAGATACTTTCTAAGAAGGTTAACTATCAGAACATCAACTAATTTGCCTTGTGGATATAAGAGAATGATGGAAATGACCCCAAAAAAACCCACCACTTCTTATGTGCATTGTTGTTGTTAACTGTCCTTGTAGTCGATCTGCATACGTATCCCTAAATGATTGGAGGCTGAATGTGTAAAGTGTCACCATCAAACAGTATTTCACACAGATGTTTAAAGATACAAAAAAAAAAAAACCCCAAAACCCAACAACCACACATCAGTGACATCTCAGCTGGGATATCCACTGTATGTGTTATAATGCTGCAGCCACCAAGATTTGAGCTAGTATGTTTGAATGATAAATCACCCAAAATCAAAGCTCTACACTTTTTCCTGGACTACACAAAAGCAGAAGAGAGACTAGCCTAGTTAAATGCAATGGCAGCATGTAGCTTCAGTATCAGTAGTATAGTAAATTTACTCTGGGATCATTTATTTAATTATGAAAATATTTACACCTTGCCCTATAGCCAAGGATCTCAAAATAGCATATAATAAAACCAATATAAACAACTGAAACAAGAACACTAATTTAAATAGTCATAGAGATATATTACACAATTTAACACTTGAAACAAAATGTCTTATAACCCGTTAAAACCATTTAAGACAATTCAAAACTATATGCAAGCACAAATTTTGGTCCAAGCTTTGGCTAAGCTATCCTATTTCTCCCAAATAGATTCTGCACTGTCAAGAATGCTAAGGTTCTTTCATGTGAAAAAAAGAAAGTGAAACTTAGGATACAACTTGACTCCATGAGACACTAGCTTCCCCATTTTTCTACATTGAAAAACATTCACACATTCATCTCTCCTTCCAGCTCTTGAACTAAATCTTTGGAAACACTGGATTTCATATTTCTGAAAGCATAGACTTGGGAGTTTATTGCACAACCATTTTTGACCAATCTGGGCACAAGACGGGATCAGGACTGAATGGGGAAAAACAGATGTTATCGCACAGAAAAAATGTGGACTTTGTCGCAGGATAACCACAAGCTGTCCCCCAACCATACTTAGCCGGCAGATTTTGTAGGATGGAAATCTTCCATATTACCAAAAAACACCCATTTCCCCCTGTTCAGTCTTGATCCCATCCCGTGCCCAGATTGGGCAAAAA
>NW_024826435.1:0-1559 GCF_019175285.1 Sceloporus undulatus
TGATAGTGGCTCATATAGAAAACATCAAAGAATTCACACAGGGGAGAAACCATATAAATGCATGGAATGTGGAAAGAGCTTCTCTCTTAGTCAGAGTTTAAGTTTACATCAAAGAATTCACAGGAGAGAAACCGTCTGAATATATGGAATATGAAAAAAGCTTCAGTGTGAACAGTAGTGTCACTACGCATCAAAGAATCCACACAGGAGAAACCATATAAATGCATAGAATGTGGAAAGAGCTTCAGTGATATTGGAACATATAACAAACATCAGATAATTCACACACGTTCAAAATCATATCAAGACTTGGAATGTAAAAACTTGATTCTAATGAACAAAAGTAGGGAGTGGTGGATGCTTTTTACAAATGCTGGAATGCCCCAACTATTCATTAACCTCTAGTTATGGACCCATAGTGCTTTTGCTGCATCTTTCTGCTGGGGAGGAATGTATTCAGGAGGGGACAGGAAGCCCCCTCCTGAAGAGACAAGAATCTCTTCTGATGTGAAATGTGCAAGATAAGACTTTTGAAAAACCTTTTCATATGGCAAAACATGTTTCTATGTAGGGGTCAGTGAGCTAAGGAAGGCACTGTTTAACATTTATAGGACTCTAAGGGTGATCACTAATCATAATTGGTTGCTACATGCCTTCAGTCAGCTGTGATCTATAGTGGGACTTGTCTAAGGTCACCCAGTAGTCTTCATGGCTGAGTGAGGATTTGGACCTGGTGTCCTGCAGTAGTAGTAGTAGTAGTAATAATAATAATAATAATAATAATAATAATAATAATAATAATAGAGATTATTTATATATAGCCCATCACTGAAACTATGGTACCATGCCAGTTCCAAAACTACAGATGCCTTGTTGCCTTTGCAACAGAATGTTAACACCTTCTCAAGGATAGTTGCGGAAAACACAATTGCTGAAGTTAACATCGGAGTCAGGATGGTATAGCGGTTTTGAGTGTTGAACTACCACCCCAGGACACCAAGGTTTTTAAATTATTATTATTATTATTATTATTATTATTATTATTATGAAAGAATTTATTAAACATATCAAAATTATGTCATCCCAACAAAAACATCCATAACACAACAGAAAAAGGAAACACATATATACATTTTTTTTTAAATTTTATTTATTAAAAAGCTTAAATGGAAAAAAAAACAAATAAATAAAATACACACATTTTTCTTGCACCATATAAGGATACATCATACAAATAAAAAACCTTTATACCTTGCAAGAATACAATCAAAACATCATTAATAAACATTCATACTTAATCTAACTCCATCCAGTCTTACGACTATCTTATATCTAACTATCCTTCATCTAATCGTTTCTTAATTAATCTATATCCGAACCTTTGGACCTTCTAGGCTTCTCGCTATATAATTTCTAAAAAAATTTATCCTTCTATCTAAGGCTCTAATTTCCCTATTTACTGCTCTTCTTCTAAACTAACCTTAAGCTAACTTATAAAATCCCTACCTGCTTTTCTTCTTCTCTTCATTTAACTTCCAATCATTCTTCATTATCTCTAC
>NW_024826436.1:0-1559 GCF_019175285.1 Sceloporus undulatus
AATTGTACCAACTCCCTTTGTGACTCCATATTCTCACATCCTTAATACTGTGCATCTGAGGAAGTGGACTGAGAGCCACAAATAGTAAGACCAAACTAGTTTGTCTTAAATGTCTTGCTGGAGTTCCCCCAACCTTCTGTTTTCCTTTTTGTAATCCTAACATGTGAGCCAAATGGAGTAGCAAATAACATGGGATAGTCTAGGAAATGCACTAACTACACAAATGCAGACACATTATGATGATTACTAAATTACATTAAATAACCTATTTGGTGTTGTTGTTATGTGCCCTCAACTCATTTCTGAGATATGAGCCCTTTCACATGGTTTTCTACGACTGAGAGTGTATGACTATCTCTAGATCATTCAGTGGGTTTCCATAGCTGAATGGGGAATTGAACCTTGATCTCCAGAGTTGTAGTCCAATGCTCAAACCACTATACCACACTTTCTCTCCCACTATATATGAGTTGAGTCTCCCTTATAGAAATATTTTAGATTTTTGAGTTTTGGGGATTTTGAAATATTTCCATATACATAATGAGGCATTTTGGAGATGGGTTCTAAGTGGAAACAAGAAATTCATTTATGGTTCATATGCACTGTAGAAACATAACGGTAATTTTATACATAATATTTTTTAATAATTTTGTGTGTGAAACAAAGTTTGCTTACACTGAACCATTAGAGAGCAATGATGTCATTATCTCTTCCAATAATGTGGACAATTTTGGATTGGAATATTTCACAGTACAGAATTCCAGATAACGAAGACTCAACCTGTAGTTTAATACTGATCCTGTGAGCTCATTCACACAATAGAATTATAGCACTTTATTCCACTTTGACTACCATGGTTCCATCCCATTCTCAACCAAAGAGCTCTTGTGCCTCCCCTAATGTGCAGATTCCAAGATTTTAAAGGATGCAACCATGGTAGTAACAGTGGAATCAAACTGTTGAGGGCTGGTCAGGTTGTAATGCCCCTGTCTGTCCCCCATCAACCCTTGATAGGAAATCTCCATATTAAAAGACCTGCCAGTCATGTAGTTTCAAGATGTGTTCCAGGGCAACATCTGGTATCTGTTGAAAATTTGAGAATCAAAGAACAGGCCAGATGGACCACCCAGCTTTGTTTAGTATGGCAACATTTTATGGCCTAGTTGGTTACAGGGGCTTTGCTCTTTCCTATCCATGGAAATTCCCACCACAAGTTCCTAAGAATTTGCCCACAAAGTTAAAAAGCATAAAAAGGAACAGGTTGCTCTTTGGTGAAGCCAGACAGTCATACTGTTTGATTTCTTCATAGACTGCTCAGATTGCTGAACATTTTCCAGGCCACAATCTGACTCCAGGTTTCCCTGCAATTTTTCCTCTGATCTGGTCCCCCAGCCTTTTATTCTCTATCCTATCATAGCTATTCTATGAGTGCGTGCTTTGTGTGAATGTTGCAACCCCTTTACTGTATTAATAAAATTCCACTTTAATCTTGTATTCTGAAATCTGGTTTCTTGGAATTGGTATACAAAGGCTAAAAGATCACTGTTTTTTAAAGTTAC
>NW_024826437.1:0-1559 GCF_019175285.1 Sceloporus undulatus
TCTTCTTCCTCCTTTTCTTCTTCTCCGCTTCCTCCTCCTCTGCTTCTTCCACTCTTCCTCCTCTTCTGGTTTTTGGCCAGAAAGGGAAGCACATTTCTGCCATCTGTCTAGGAATAATGCCAAATGTCCTCCATTTTTATCATGGCTAAGAAACATGCATTGATATAAAAATTTTTTAAAAAACCATCAATTTTTTGAGCGTCCTCCATTTTTTCCAAAATGTGTCCTCCATTTGAAAATTTTGTCCTCCATTTGTCCTCCATTTGTCCCAGTTTGGAGGTCCTGACTTATGGCAACCTATAAAAGGTTACACTGGATCGCACAGTTGTGCTCATCATGGTGAAATAGTTCCCCATACACCAAGTCAAATGTGTGTGAGAGAGCTGCTTATGGAACAACTGGCTGCACAAGGAATTGCTTCTACAAAACCTCTGAGAAAGTACAGCAGCTTGGACAGTGATTTAACACTAGCTTAGTGTCCCATCAGGATTCCAGCCAAATTCCTCTAGTCTCCCTGCATCAATGTTTGGGCCTTAAAGATGTGGTCTGTACTACTGCTGCAATATCTTCTTTGCCATTAACTTTTCTATAGGGAGAGGGAGAATACTCATTTCCCTCCAGTTATGCTATCTTGAAGAACTCTCAGAAAACTATTGAAATTCTCCCTGCAAAAAAACTTGGGAAATGAGCTTGAGGTGCGCTCATCCATCTCTATGTGTTTTTCCACCCACCATACCAGTCTTGAAAAAGGAGCAGAGCTCTGTGGTTGTGTTTGTCTCATATTATCTAACACATGCACATGCACAATCTTATTTTAGGATGTCAGCTTATGCAACACACTGGAAAAATACCTTTGCTCTGGAGAACTTTCAGATAAACAGTTTATCCAAGGACTGAATTCAGATTATTAATTCTTATAAACAAAGCCTTATATGTCTATGTTAACCAGGAACAAATGAGTGCTATCCAAGGAAAGCTTGCATAGGTTTTTAATTTATTTATTCCCCCCCCCCCAAAAAAAAATCCAGTATTCAGACATGTTATTAAAAATTCCTCTGGAACATTAATGTTCCTTCATACTACATATATAAGTGTTCCAGACATATAGGGAAGATCCTTGATGTTTGCAAAAGCACACTGTAACACTGACAAAGATAACTTTAACTTTCAAATCATGGTTTTTTTTTTTAATCAGGCTAAAAGCAGTGTTATTTATCCTAAAATGAAAGCATACAAGAATAGTGTTTAAGCAAGATGCCGCAAAACTTTCTTCAAAAGTTAAGTTACTCTTACCATTTCAGAATTTACATTTTAGAACTCTATATTTATAACATTTAAAAAAATTAAACTCCTTGTTCTCCCCTTATAACCTGGATGGTGTGAGTGAATCTGTCTGTGAAGTCGAAGGCTTTCATGGCCAGCATCCATAGTTTTTTGTGGGTTTTTCGGGCTATGTGGCCATGTTCTAGAAGAGTTTATTCCTGACATTTCGCCACAGATGTTGTCGAAACATCAGGAAGAAAGTCTTCTAGAACATGGCCACATAGCCCGAAAAACCC
>NW_024826438.1:0-1559 GCF_019175285.1 Sceloporus undulatus
CACTACACTCTGAGGAAGTTTGTTCCACTGTCGAACAGCCCTTACTGTCAGGAAGTTCCTCCTAATGTTGAGATGGAATCTCTTTTCCTGTAGCATGCACCCATTGCTCCGGGTCCTAGTCTCTGGAGCAGCAGAAAACAAGCTTGTTCCCTCCTCAATATGACATCCCTTCAAGTATTTAAACAGGGCTATAATATCACTTCTTAACCTTCTCTTCTCCAGGCTAAACATCCCCAGCTCCTTAAGTCGTTCCTCACAGGGCATGGTTTCCAGACCCTTCACCATTTTAATTGCCCTCCTTTGGACACGCTCCAGTTTCTCAACATCTTTTTTAAATTGTGGTGCCCAGAACTGGACACAGTTTTCCAGGTGGGGCCTGACCAAAGCAGAATAGAGTGGTAATATTACTTCCCTTGATCTCAACACTATAATTCTATTGATGCAGCCTAAAATAGTATTGGCCTTGTTAGCTGCCTCATCGCACTGTTGACTCATGTTCAATTTGTGGTCTACTTGGACTCCTAGATCCCTTTCACATGTAGTCTCATTCAGCCAGGTGTCACCCATCCTATATCTGTGCATTTCATTTTTCTGCCCTAAGTGCAGTACCTTACATTTCTCCGTGTTGAAATTCATTTTGTTAGCTTTGGCCCAGCTTTCTAATCTATTCAGGTCATTTTGAATTTTGATCCTGTCCTCTGGGTTATTAGCTACTCCTCCTAGTTTGATGTCAACTGCAAATTTGATAAGTATTTGATTAGTGGCTTAGACAGCCACCATCATGACTAAGTAGGGATCAAGCCATCTCTTGAGAGATGGCTATCCAATCTTTGATTAAAAACCTCCAGAGAAGGAAAGTCCACTGCTCTCTGAGTCGATCTATCCTATTATCAAAGAGCTCTTATAGTAAATAAGTTCTTACTAACGTTAAGCCCAAATCTTTGCTGTGGCAACTGCATGGCCCCGGCAACAATCCGCAGTAAAAAGGATCTCCGAAATGGAGCTCCTTGCTGCGATGCTGCCAATGCGCCATTTCCACCTTGTGGCATTGCAGTTATGTCATGCATGCGCCACGCTGTTTGGACGCAGCACAAGTGTGACATAATCTATACACGTGCTGTGTGGATAGCACCATGTAACAACAACAACAACAACAACAACAACAATAATAATTTTTATTTGTATTTCCCTCGTTTCCAAAGATGGAAGTGGGATTACATCATATCAAAAATACAGTACAATACAAATATAAACTATAAAATACAAACACTGAATTAAACATTCCTATTAGTTCCTTAAAATATATAAACAACTGTAGTCCTACGTCATTGGCAGTGGAGCATTAATTATGGTTTTATATAGAATCAGGTGGATATGCCTGCCGGAAGAGATCCATCTTAAGTGCCAAGCCCTCCCTCCAGTCCATCTGCCTTGGTCCAGGCCTCGGAGGTAGAGAGGAACTGCTGGACCTCTTACTCTCTCCCTCCACCACTCCCTTCTCCTTCTGTGTCATGTCTTTTTAGATTGTAAGCCCGAGGGCAGGGAACCGTCTAACTAAA
>NW_024826439.1:0-1559 GCF_019175285.1 Sceloporus undulatus
CCAGAGTCATCAAAAATAATCTTATCCAGTTCTGTTTGTTTTAACTCAATTCCTGGTTTCTTGCTGTCCTCTAAAAATCTTCTTTTTAATTGGAGATATGTATACCAATTTATCACGTTTCCCTCACCTATGATTTCTTCTCTGGATTTCATTTGCAAGTTTATGGTTTGCGAGGGTTTTATTAGGTCCTCATATCTTAACCACTTTGTCCCTGCATCCCATCTATTTGCATACGCCTCCTGGGTGGATATCCACCCTGGTAGTTTTAAATAGAATTTTTCTTTAATGATCTTCCAAGTCTCTATTAATGCCTTCCTAAATGGGTTATTTATAAAGCCTTTATGAATTTCCATTTTCCTGTACCATAGGTAGCCATGCCATCCAAACCGCAGATTCTCCCCCTCTAAATTTAGTATATATTTGTCTTCTAGTTTTATCCAATCCTCCAGCCACGTCATTGTGCACGCCCACCTATATGCTTTAAGATCTGGTAGGGCATAGCCACCTCTTTCCTTGCATTCCTTTAAATTATTCCACCTAATTCTTGCTTTACCCCCCTTCCATAGAAATTTCCTCATGTCCCTATTCCATTGTTCAATTATCTTATTATTAATATTTATTGGAAGATTAGAGAACAAAAAGGTTAATTTCGGGAGTATCATCATCTTAATTGCATTTATTCTACCTAAAATAGACATTTTTATTTTTACCCAACTTTCCATTTTCTTTTTCACTTCACTCCATATCGCCTTATAATTATTTTCAAATAAATTTGTATTATTGCTAGATATAATTATTCCTAAATATCTTACCTTGTTCGTTATTTCACATCCAGTTTTCCCTTTTAAAGCTTTCTTCTCTTCCTCTCTCAAATTTTTAGTTATTATTACCGATTTTCCTTTATTTATTTTAAATCCTGATAACTCCCCAAATAAGTTCAGTTCGGCCCATAATGATTCTATATTTCTTTGCGGGTCTTCCACTATTAATACTAAGTCATCCGCAAACGCTTGCAGCTTATATTCCATGCCTTTTATTGTCAATCCCTTAATTTTTGGGTTCTTCCTAATATTATTTAGTAAGAATTCCAGTAGAAATATAAATAATAATGGAGACAAGGGGCAGCCTTGTCTTGTCCCCCTCTCCAGTTCAAATTCTTGCGATAATTCTCCATTTATAACTATTCGTGCCGATTGTTTCTTATATATTTCTTCTATACTTTTATAAAACTTGTCCCCCGTATCCATTATTTTAAGTAATTTCAACATAAATTTCCAGCTAACACAGTCAAAGGCTTTTTCAGCGTCTACAAAGATTATTGCTGCTTTTTTCTCATTATGTCTATTGTAATAATCCATCGCATTTATTATAGTTCTTATGTTATTTTTTATTTTCCTACCTGGTAGAAAGCCATTCTGGTCTTTTTTTATAATTTCCGTTAAAACATCTTTTAGTCTTTTAGCCATAATGCTTGCATAGATTTTATAGTCATTATTCATTAATGCAATAGGGCGGTAGTTATTTCTCATCTGATCATCTTTCCCTTCCTTTGGAATCAG
>NW_024826440.1:0-1559 GCF_019175285.1 Sceloporus undulatus
TTCTCATCCTGTGTATCTAAATCCTTTCCTTTTACACTTCTTGTGGAACATTAATTCTCATGCATTTTTCTATATCATTTTACGTATACTGTCTACAGCTCTGGGGCCACAATAAATTACAATTTCCAGGACAATCCCCAACACTGAGCCAGGGCAGTTAAAGCGGTCCTAAACTGGATTATTCCTGCAGTGTGTTTTGGACCATAGTGCAGCAACTCTGTTTGGCGTTACACTTTTACCACCAAGAACATATTCAGGATATTTGCCATTATATTTAGTAATGCTCTTATTATTACATCTAACCATGTGTTGTTTTTTTAAGGCACAGTTTTATATTGATCTCACAACTGCATATTCATAATACTATCAAAATTTAGCTGAACAGAGGCTACAACGTGATAAATGATTGTAGATTTGCAAATATACAGTCCTTGCATCTGTATAAATAATTTTAAAAGACACAGTTAGGTGCAGTTTTTTAAATACATATATCAGATGTTCATTTGAATAGTCATCCTACACAGTACAATATAATGTAATTTAACATAACATAATATACTGAAGTCCCAATATATTAAACAAAAACAGATGCTATGTTAGTAGTTGTTTTGGTTATAAAAAAACAGCTTGTTATATATCTTTAAATACTTTTAATGGATTTTAATGTTGTTGAGTTAACACTTTCCTATGCTTTTAGAGCCCCTATAGAAGAAATCGTATTTTAAATGCCTTGGGTTCTTTGAGAATCCTATAAAATTTTGAGAATCCTATAGAAAAGTATCAAAAGGTAAGAAGAACCAGAAGAACCAGAGCTTAGACTCTTATTTTTTAAAGGTAATTAATGTTGGGGAGTTTGGGAGATAGTAGTATCTCTCACAAGGAAAAAAAATAGCATTTGCGAGCAAAAGGTAAGTAACAACAAGCCTTGTTCCCATTACCATACAAAGGGTCTAGCACAGAAATAAAGCAAGCTTAGACACGGGACAGACCGCCTAAAAATTTCCTCCAGAGGGAAGCTGCAGCCACCAAACTGGGAAAAACTGGGTTCTTTTTGTGCTGCAGGGCTGACATCATGAGTGCGCCAATGGCACGTTGGTGACGTGTGGCACCGTGAGAACGCTGCACAACGCTTATGTAACAATGGCGGTGCCTGTGCACATGGAACACCGCCATTGTTATGGCACTGCGCCATGCTAGGGTTAGGGACCGTGCGGTTGCTGCGTGGTCCCTAACCCTAAAATCGGTGCCAGCACAGCACATTTGCACAGTTTGTAGCACACCCTACTCTTCTTTGTAAAAACATATGAAGTAGGCTTGCAGTACTTATAAATTCTGAAGGTTTCATAATTTCTCATGGTGATAGGCTCTGTAACGTGCTCTTCAAAGATGGAGAAGAGAGGAACTGCAGATGCAGACTATTAAATGGAGGACAAAAAAAAAAACTCAGACAAAATGAACAGTTCAGGAAGCAAGACCAACAAACAGGACATGAGGGTAATACATGCTATGCCTAAACTTGTAGAGACATGCAAAGTCGCAATTATGAGGCATGCTAAGGT
>NW_024826441.1:0-1559 GCF_019175285.1 Sceloporus undulatus
CCACTGACAATTTTCTATTTCTACAGAATCCATAGTTTCATAACATTATTTTTTTTTAACAATGAATGGATGCAACACATATGAAAATAATATGTGAACACATGTGAAGAAAATAATTTTCACCTGAAACTTTGAAATAGTTTGGATACATAGTTAAACCACAATGACTTTATTTTTCCCCAATCACTTTATTTGAGTTCTAATACTTCTGGGATGTTGAGATATTAAAGGTTTTGTTTAGTAAAGGTAAATATAATAAACACTTTGGCTTAGACACTGAGGGACCATGATACATCTCCTCTCCTTCCCACAGCACTCCCTGCGCCTGACCCCACCATTGCCATGGAGGAGCGAGTAGAGAATGACCAAGTAAGGTCTGGCTATGTACTTACAGTCAGATGCACAACTATGCCATCTGCTAGGACCTTTGGGGGACACTTAGGGAGATATACCTTCAGCATTGGGCATCTGCCAATAGTCACATACAAGATGGTTCTCAGCCATCCTAACACTTGCCTCCAACCAATACGTGGTCATGACTAAGGAAGGTAGTATGGAAAAGGTGGGTCTCCAGGAGGTTTGGATGGTTGTGCAGGGAGGTACAGACTCTGACCTCTGCAACCACAAGAACCAAATCCCAACACATACAGGGGGGTTGCTCCGGGTCCTGATCTCCGGAGCAGCAGAAAACAAACTTGCTCTCTCCTCAATGTGACATCCCTTCAAATATTTAAACAGGGCTATCATATCACCTCTTAACCTTCTCTTCTCCAGGCTAAACACCCCCAGGTCCCTAAGTCGTTCCTCACAGGACATGGCTGGCTTCCAGACCCATCACCATTTTGGTCGCCCTCCTTTGGACAGAGTTTTCCTCCTAAACCACCTAAACCTTAATTTTTCCTCCTTCCAGATACATTTTCTGATTTCGGAATTCCATTGAACAAAGGGTTTTTTGTTTATGATTATTGGCAGATTAGAAAACAGGAAATTAAATTTAGGAAATAAGGACATCTTAATTGCTGCTATTTTCCCGGAAAAAGAAAGTTTTAATTGTGACAATTTTTCCATCTTTTGTTTAATATTTTTCATGTATCTTTGTAATTGTTGTCAAATAGGTCAGTGTTCTTTTTCGTGATCCATATTTTTAAATAATTAACTTGCTTTCTAAATATTTAGCTATCTTTTGTAATCTTTCTTCTTCCTCTTTAGAGATGTTTCTTGTCAGGATCACCTGTTTTTCTTGATTTATTTTAAATCCTGCAATATTTCCAAATCTTTGTAATGTCATGATTAACCTGTTGATATTTTCTTTTTCTAACGGGTCATCTAAAAAGACTACTATGTCATCAGCATTGGTTTTGATGTTATATTCATAATTTGTAATTCTCGGTCCTCTTATTTTTGGATTTTTTCTTATTTGGCTTATCAATATTTCTATTGCCATAATGAATACAAGTGGAGAGAGCGGGCAGCCTTGCCGTGCCCCTTTTTGTATCATAGGCGGTGATGAAAGATGCTGTGAGTTGCCATACAATAACATTTGGAGGGCTGTGCAAATC
>NW_024826442.1:0-1559 GCF_019175285.1 Sceloporus undulatus
CTAAATGGCTTGGGCCCAGGATACCTGAAGGACCGCCTCTCCCCGTATATTCCGCCCCGCACCCTCTGAACATCTGGGCAGCAATTACTTAGGGTCCCAGGGGCTAGGCTCACCTCTACTACGAGGAAGACACATTCTATCGCCGCCCCGGCCCTTTGGAACACGCTGCCCACAGAGCTCTGCTCGGCCACCTCCCTGGCCCAATTCAGAAGGGACTTAAAAACCTTCCTATTCCATGCTGCATTCCCCGAGTGAAGTCTTAAGAGGTCGCCCTTCCTCTTTGTTGGCAAGAAGACTGGCTAACGGGGTTTTTACTTTGTTTTTATTGTATGTAATTTTTGATGTCTATTGTGTATTGCAATGATTTTATCCTGTTGTTAACCGCCCTGATCTTTGGAAGGGCGGTATAAAAATAAAAATTTTATTTTTATTTATTTTTATTCTAGCCTAACTGTCCGTAGGTTCTCATGAAAGGTCCAGAGCAGGTGCCAACAAGTACAGTAGCTCCTGCTGTAATGCCATGAATCTTGGAAAGGGCCATCTGGTTCCAACAAGAATTGGCATGAACTTTGCTATCAGCAAATGCCTTAGCAAGAGGAATGAGTGAATTGTCAGTGCAGTACGGTTCAGTTTCTCATTTTTCTGACTTTAGGGTTTTTTAAAGTCCACATAAAAATATTTCTTTAAAACCCGCATGAAACTTTGGCTGCATTTGTGTGAACATTTTCAAATGTACACATGTTTTAACATGCATATTATGGTTATTGCTTTCAGTCATTTGTAGCAATAATATTCAGCTGCTTTTGAATTGTTGGAAATAATGGGACTGGAACAAAAGTAAAATGCTTTCTGTACTGTTGGAGCAGATATTTGAATAGAATACCCCACAGTGGCATTCATCTGATGCTCAATGGGAGGCTGCTTTCAAGTTGTCATGGGCACCAAGGTCTTGAAATGGAAGCCTGCTGTGTATCTAGCACTGGTTTCATGACCCACCAGAGCAACTGCTCTCAGGAGGAAAATGCAGGCAGATCTGCACAAGTGCCAATATTCTAGGCCAGCAGGATCAGGTGTGATACCAGAGGGCCAATCCAAATGCTATTGTCTTATGTAAACTCTTATATCTACTGATTTTCCTCTGAACAACTTGTTCATCCTCTGAAACAGTGGTGAAGGGGCTGTCGAAATGGCTGACAATCTAATACTGTCTGACAGCTCAAGGTTTCATCTGTATTTATACATGACTCTGTAATAAATATTTTCCTAGCCACATTCTACAACTCTGGAGACCAGGGTTCGACTCCCCATTTGGCCATGGAACCCCTTGGATGATCTTGGGCAGTTTACGTTCTCTCAGCCTAAGGAGAAGGCAATGGCAAACCTCTTATGAACAAATCTTGTCAAGAAAACCCCCAGGATAGGTTTGTTTTAGGGTCACCATAAGTTGGAAATGAATTGAAGGCACACAACACACATACACAGAATCACATTCATTGGTAGTTTCTGTGATACCTTTGCAATCATCCTTAGGATCGGGGTGGAGGCATCCTTTGAGATAG
>NW_024826443.1:0-768 GCF_019175285.1 Sceloporus undulatus
TACGTAATGATGGACAATTATGAGAATGTGGCTTCTGTAGGTAAGGATCCTGAATCCATGGCTCTTTCTATAAAGACTGAGGGCCCTTTCATACTATAGAATTATATTTATTTTAAAAATATTTTGATGAAAATTTTTTACTTGTACACCGCTATGATCAAAGCGGAATAGCGGTCTATAAATAAAATAAATAAATAAATAATAGCGCCATCTGAATACTTCAGGCAAGGTGCATCAGCCTGAAGTCAAAATGGGCAGACTCAATGCATGAGAGTAGGAGCATCAGCCTTAGGTCACAATGGGCCATTCTCAATCCTTCAGAGAAGGTGCTTCAGGCTGAAGTCACAATGGGCCAGTCTCAATGCTTCAGGTAAAGAGCACCAGCCTCAACTCATAATAGTCCTATCTAAATCTTTAAGGCAAGGAGCTTGAGACTGAGATCACAATGGGCCAGTCTCAATCTTCAGGAAAGAAGCATCAGCCTGAGATCACAATGGGACACTATCAATGCTTCAGGTAAGGAGCATCAGACTGAGGTCATAAGAATAGGCCAGTTTCAGTTATTCAGGTAAGATGCATGAGCCTGAAGTCACAATGGGCCAGTCTCAATCCTTCAGGTAAAGAGCACCAGCCTCAACTCATAATAGTCCTATCTAAATCTTTAAGGCAAGGAGCTTGAGTCTGAGATCACAATGGGCCAGTCTCAATCTTCAGGAAAGGAGCATCAGCCTGACGTCACAATAGTCCCATCTTAATCCTTCAGGTTTG
>NW_024826443.1:868-1559 GCF_019175285.1 Sceloporus undulatus
AGATGCATGAGCCTGAAGTCACAATGGGCCAGTCTCAATCCTTCAGGTAAAGAGCACCAGCCTCAACTCATAATAGTCCTATCTAAATCTTTAAGGCAAGGAGCTTGAGTATGAGATCACAATGGGCCAGTCTCAATCTTCAGGAAAGGAGCATCAGCCTGACGTCACAATAGTCCCATCTTAATCCTTCAGGTTTGGAGCATCAGACTGAAGTCACCAGGGGTCAATCTCTCAAGCAACGAGCATCAGCCGGAGGTAATGGGTCAGTCTCATTCCTTCAGGTATGGAGCACCAGTCTGAAGTGGCCATAGTCCCATCTAAATCCTTCAGGAAAGGAGGATCAGCCTGAGATCACAATAGGCCAGTCTCAGTTATTCAGGTAAGACGCATGAGCCTGAAGCCACAATGGGCCAGTCTCAGTCCTTCAGGCAAGGAGCATCAGACTGAGATCACAATGGGACACTATCAATGCTTCAGGTAAGGAGCATCAGACTGAAGTCACAATGGGCCAGTCTCAAAATGGCCACTGGACCACAAAATGGCTGCCAGAATACAAAATGGCCACCTCAACCTTAGTGCTTCACAGTTGGCAGTTTGAGGCCTTCAGGAAACCCATAATGGAGGATGTAAAGTCCCTAAAGTCTGAAGTGACCCCAAACAGGATTTCCCAACCTTAACAACCTCAGCCTGA
>NW_024826444.1:0-1559 GCF_019175285.1 Sceloporus undulatus
TAATGCTCAGTTTAGCAGGCATTTGCTTTTATAGATATTAAATTTGCAATTGTTTTATAATATTAAACAAAGTATTCAGATGCTGAGGGGGCAAACTACTACAAGTTTGATGATGACGATGATGATATAGTATCTCAGAAATAAACAATAAATTAAAAACAGAACAACTATGAAATGTTCCCCAATTTAGTTGATTATTTCCAGTTTATATAACCATCACTTCTTTAACCAGCTTCAAAATGGAGTTGAAAACCATCCTGTTCAGAGAAGCCTTCCCAGGCATTGCATAATTGTCGCTTGCTATTTGATGTTCTTTTGGTGCCTGTTTATCAAACCATTTCCTGTATTGCTATGTACTGTATATGTATTATCTTACTTGAGAGTATGTATTTTCCCTGGAAGAAGATTAACCATCCATTATGAAGCCAAGCCCTCCCTCCAGTCCATCTGCCTTGGTCCAGGCCTCGGAGGTAGAGAGGAACTGCTGGACCTCTTACCTTTTCCCTCCACCAATCCTTTCTCCTTCTGTGTCATGTCTTTTTAGATTGTAAGCCCGAGGGCAGAGAACCGTCTAACTAAAAAGATTGTATGTACAGCGTTGTGTAAATTTACAGCGCTTCATAAATAAATAATGAAAGACTCAATTTCATTATCTTCGTATCAGTATTTTCTTTTGTTAAAAATCTTGTTGGAAATGTATTTCCAAAAGACGCAAAATGTTTTGACTAGGGATGGAAGTGTCTTCCCACTCTGGATTGCAATCAAATTTAGAAATCATTGCAAAAATTAGTCAAGTATCCTAAAATTTCTAAGAAATGGTATTTGTGGTCCATTTGTAACCGCTTTTTTGCCTAAAAATAAAGAAAGCACTAATCATATTTTTTTTAAAAAAAGGTATATAGATTATAGAAAAACCTTTCCAGTTAGCATTCAAGACAGTAAAACTATTACAAAACATATCAAGATCAGCAAGTTTATATAATTGTGGTCTGCATGATCATGTCATCAAAGGACATTCTTCAGATACAGAAGGTTATGAAACATGTAAAAGCAAATCTACATTTCACTTATCAGGAGGGATGTTACTGCATTAATGCATAAAATAATGAAGGAATGTCAGTGTTTTCTCCCCATTGGGAGAGATTATGTGAGATTTTGTATATTTTTCAATGATTTTGCAAATCTGGGGGATTTTGTGCCTGTATTGATTGATGGTTTTTGAGTTTGGGAGTACACAGCTTGCGAGTAATCTTAAATCCACCTCTATCAATGGAGACTCAGGAAGACTCTGCAGCTTTCTTCAACAGAGATAACCTAGACACAGGAGTTCCTACATTAGTAATTTCCTGATTAGATTACTACAACATGCATGTTGGGCTGTCCTAGACTGCTGACCTGAACACAGAGAAACTGTGTTAACACAGGCCTTAAATAAGTAGCAGTGTCTGTCAATAGGTTTCTGGGTCGATGGCATTTAAAGTTCTAAACAGCATGATATGATACTTGAAGGAGTACCTCTTCCTATACATGCCTGCCCCCAATAGCATCACTGCTGGGGT
>NW_024826445.1:0-1559 GCF_019175285.1 Sceloporus undulatus
AGCAGCATCTGTGGCTTTGGCATCTTCAGAGAATGCCTCCATGCCAGTATTCTCTGAAGATGCCTGATGGCACAGATGCTGGCGAAAGGAAGAAACTCTTCTAGAACCTGGCCACATAGCCCAAAACCCCCCACAAAAAAAACTATAATTACATTTAAATTATAGTAATTGTAACTAAATGGTGATTGGGTGCTTCCCCTGGAACCCCCTTTGGCCTTCTTGGATCCTTTTTTGTGGGTCTGGGACAGGCAGAAATCCAACAGGGAGAGAAGCTAAAGTATGGATTTATGTATCCCACCTTTCTCCCAAAATGGGGGTCAAGGCGGCTAACTGGAGATGGGCACCATTTGGAACTACTTTAGTTACAGCGGCAGTTTAGTTTACAGCAATTATTACACTAATTGTAGCTAAGTTATAAATAATGTAACTAAATGACAGTAATTGCAACTAAGTAGTAACTGGATTCTTCGCCTTGAATCCTGCAGAAGAGGGAGAAGCAACAAAAGACCCTTCAAGTTAAATGCAAAGTTACTGAATTGTAAAGTTTACTGAGCTACATTAGTTGTAAATGATTTGTAAAGTTAGTTAGCTAATTAATGGTAAAGTTACCAGGTTGCTAAATTAATTGTAACTATGCTATTAACTGAATTATTGAAAAGTAATTACAGTTACATTACAGTAATTGTACCTAAGTGGTAATTGGATGCTTCCCCTGGAACCCCATTTGGCCATCTGGAATGTTAAAGTATATATATTCAGGATGGGATTTATATATCCCACCTTTCTCCCAAAATGGGGTTCAAGGCAGCTAGCTGGGGATTTGGAACTATTGTAATTACAGATGCAGTTTAGTTCACAGTAATTGTTTCAGTAATTGTAACTAAGCTATGGGGTTTATAACCCACTTTCCCTCCAAAATGGGGTTCAAGGCGGAGATGGGCACCGTTTGGAATTACCTGAATTACCACTGCAGTGTAGTTTGCATTAACTGTTACAGTAATTGTAACTATGATACAATCATTATAACTAAGTTATAGTAATTATAACTACATAGTAATTATGCTACATCTTAAATACCAGTTAGTTATAAAGTTACTGTAAAGCTGCAAAGTTATTAAATTAATTGTAACTAGGATACTAATGAAATTTTAATAAAATAAATGTAATTATGTTACAGTAATTCTAGCTAAGTAGTAATTGGATGCCTTGAATCCCATTTTGTGGGTCTGAGACATCATGGCACTTTGCAGCAAAAGAAACAACACAAGAATCTTTAAATTAATGGTAAAGTTTCTGAATTATAAAGTTTACTAAGCTACTTTAGTTGTAAATTAATTGTAAAGTCAATACATTAATTGTAAAATTACCATGTTACTAAATTAATTGTAACTAAGTTGCTAATTAAAGTATTGCTACATAATTGTAATTAAATTGCAGCAATTGTAACTAAGTGGTAATTGGATGTTCCACTTTGAACCCCAATTGTAACTGAGTGGTAATTGGGTGCTCCGGCTTGAATCCCAATTGTAACTGAGTGGTAATTGGGTGGTCTGGCTTGA
>NW_024826446.1:0-1559 GCF_019175285.1 Sceloporus undulatus
AATGGACGTATAACAGGTAAGAACCAACGTTCCTTTTCCCAGCGGAGAAGGTTAGCTCCTCTTTAGACTTGGGATTTACCAAAGCCCTCCCTTATTCAGGGGGGGTATGCTGCGAAGGGAAAGATGGCGGAAGGACGTGCTGAAGGACCCTCCTGCCAAACGCATCCTCAGCTGAGTGGTAGAGGTCAAGCTTGTAGTGCTTGACAAAGGTCGAGGGTATCTTCCAAGTTGCGGCCCTGCAGATCTCTGTTAAGGCAGAGAGGAAGGGGTCTTAGGGGTCCCCCTCTTTCTTTCTCTCTCTCTTGGGGGTCAGTTACCTTTCTCTAAGGCCAACCTGGTACTGAGAGGGGCCAGAGGGCGAAGGCCATGTGGCAGTGAATCACAGAATCATAGAGGTGGAAGAGACCACAAGGGCCATCCAGTCCAAGCCCCTGCCATGCAGGAAATCTCTATCAAAGCATATTCAACAGATGGCCATCCAGCCTCTGTTTATAGACCTCTAAAGAAGGAGACTCCACCATAATTTCCGAGGAAGGAATGTATTCCACTGTCAGGACAGCCCTTACTGTCAGGAAGTTCCTCCTAATGTTGAGGTGGAATCTCTTTTCCTGTATCCTGCATCCATTGCTCCATTGGGTCCTAGTCTCTGGAGCAGCAGAAAACAAGTTTGCTCCCTCCTCAACATGACATCCCTTCAAATATTTAAACAGGGCTTTCATATCACCTCTTAACCTTTTTACTCCATGTTAAACATCCCCAGCTCCCTAAGTCGTTCTTCATAGGGCTTCATGGTTTCCAAACCCTTCACCATTTTAGTCATCCTCCTTTGGACTCATGGCTCCAGTTTCTCCACATCCTTTTTGAATTGTGGTGCCCAGAATTGGAAACAATATTCCAGGTGGGACATGACCAAAGCAGAATATAGTGGCACTATTACTTTCCTTGATCTAAACACTGTACTTCTACTGATGCAGCCTAAAATTGTATTGGCCTTGTTAGCTGCCGCATCACACTGTTGACTCATGTTCAACCTGTGGTCTACTTGGACTCCTTGATCCCTTTCACACTTATACGTTTATCGTTCAGCCAGCTGTTCTCCGTAATCCTATATCTGTGCATTTCATTTTTCTGTCCTAAGTGCAGTACCTTACATTTCTCCCTGTTGAATTTCATTTTGTTAGCTGTGGCCCAACTTTCTTGTCTATTCAGGTCATTTTGAATTTTGATCCTGTCCTCTGGAGTATTAGCTATTCCTCTTAATTTGGTGTCATCCGCAAATTTGATAAGTATGCCCCCCATTTTGTCCTCCTTGTCATTGATAAAGATGTTGAATAACACTGGGCCCAGGACAGAGCCCTGTGGGACCCCACTGGTCACTTCTCTCCAGGATGAAAAGGAGCCATTGTTGAGCACCCTTTGGATCCCCCTCTTTCCTTCTCTCTTGGGTTCTCAGTTACCTTTCTCCGGGGACTGTGTTTCCTCCATCTTCCCTCGGAGCTCCTTCTCCTCTGTCATTCTCACATGTCCGAATGCGCAGCTCCTCTTCTTTTCTTTGGGGT
>NW_024826447.1:0-1559 GCF_019175285.1 Sceloporus undulatus
AGAGAAACTGGGGGAAATGAGAGCTCCCAGGAAAGGAAACTGGGGGGAAAAGAGTCAAGGAAGTAGAGAGGAAACGAAGGCTCCCAGGGAGGGAAACAGGAGGGAAAGTGAGGGGAAAAGGAGGACCCCTCCGTGAGGGAGGCTGGGTTCAAAGGGGAGCTCCCAGTCAGAGAAGAAAGTGGAGGGAAAAGAGGCTCCCAGGGAGGGAAACGGGAGGGAGACTGGGAAGCGCTGCGATGGAGGGCGATGCTGAGGCTGAAAGCCGGGGTCAGGTCCTTGGGGTTGGAGCAGTCCTCCTCGTTCCTCCTGGTTGCCCCTCTTTGCCTTGCCCTCAGCCCCCCTCAGGCTCTCCCTTTCCCTGCCAAAAAGGGCCCAGGAGTTCCCTCCGGAGGCCAGCGGCGCCTGGCTGCCTCTGGGCTGGCCTCCCTCCTGCACACCTGGGGCCTCCCTCCCTCTTTCCCTGCCTGCCTCCAAGGGGAGGACTCACCTGTCCCTCCCAGCCCAGAGAAGGGCCTCCCCCTCAGGAGGCTGAGAGAGTGTGACTTCTTGCCCAAGGGCCCCCAGTGATTTGAACCCGAGGCTCCAGAGGAGTATTTTAGACCAATGCTCAAACCATTAGACCATGCTGGCTGCTCTCTAGTGCTACACCTAGAGCATGAGTTTGACTCCTGCTGCTATGCAGAGTCCAAGGGGGAGCCACTGGCCTGGTCCTCTGGGGAAACCGAGGCAGGACTCCACCTGGGCCCCTGGACTCAGAGCCAGTGTCGGGTTTCCAGCGCTGGACTTGGACTCTAGAAAGCAAGATTCAAATCCTAGTGACCCTTGGGCAAGAAGTCACACTCTCTCAGCCTCAGGGGTTGGCCATGGTTAAAAAATAACCCTGAAGAAACATTGCCAAGAAACCCCCATGATAGTCACACTCTCTCAGCCTCAAGGGATGACCGGGGGGGGGGAAACCCCTCTGAAGACACTTGCCAAGAAAACTTATAGGGCTGCTGTAAGTCAGAAAGGACTCGAAGGCACACAACAACACCATAAGTTCATCCCACAGGCTGCCTTTCCTTATCTACTTACCTGGGAGAAAGGCCTATTAATCCTATTGAATTTACTGGGAGACTTACTTCTGAATTGACATGTCTGACATTTGCCCTCTGTGAAGGTGCATCCACACTGCAGAAATAATCCAGTTTGACCCCACTTTTGACTGCCAGGGCTCCTTGCTATGGAATTTGGGGAACTGTAGTTTGCTGTGGCTCAATACTATGGACTCCCCAAATGAAAAAACTATAATTCCCAGGATCCCACAGCATGGAGCCCTGGCAGCTGTTAAAGCAGTGTCAAACCCGATTATGTCTGCAGCTCTTGACTATCCACCCCACCCTTTATCAGTCAGCTCAGGGTTTTAGAGATGAAACCAGTTGCTGAGGAGCTTGCAGGGAGGGCAGATGCATTGCCTTCCCCCTTCATGTTCCTTTCTTTCCCCTCCAAAAGAAAGAAAGGTAAGATGTCTTTCTCTCTCTCCGCCTGCAATTCCCTGTTATGGGCTGAGGCTTAATGTC
>NW_024826448.1:0-1559 GCF_019175285.1 Sceloporus undulatus
CCAACCCTGCCTCTTGCCCATCTGCACTGCTTTACCATTTTACCTTCAGCATCTCTTCCCTGCCTTTCTGTTTTTCACATTGCCTCCATCTCTCTATCGCAGACACGCACCCACAGAGTGTGATGCCCAAAAGGGACACTTTGAGGCTCATTCTTGAGAAAGGCAAGACAATCATTATACAACTAATGCATTAGGAAAGGCAGAACAAGGAGTCTGGGACCTGGTTTCTGATATTAGTGAGGGTCAAGTGTGAGAGATGAGTCTTAAAACAACCTTAAGGCATCTCTAAGACAGGGATGAACTACTGTTGGGAAGTGGGGTGGTCATATTGGACCCCAGGGGATCTCAGAGGAAACCCCAAATTGTGTTGCCTAAAAATATGGTATAATGTTTTGCCCCTCAATATCCCACAGCATCCCTTTGTGGAAGTGGAAGCCATTTTGCCACTCTTGGGCCCTCTCTGATCCATTTCAGGGCCAAGGGAGGCCTTTTTCCCATGAAGCCTCTCCAGAGCCTCAAAAGGCTGGAAGAGGGGCCACAAAAGCCAGGAAACTTGCTCAGGAAAGGGCTGAGGACCATTTAGGGGCAAAAAGCATTAATCTCCATGGCTCCTTCCCACAAAATTCCAGAATTGGCAGTTTAGGATTTGATATTGAGAATCCATACAAAGTGGAGAACAATAGTGCCTCACTAAAACTAGAAATCCCAAGATTCCATAGAAAGTTGCTATGGCAATTAAATTACGTGCGAAAGGGAACTAGGAATGGTAGTAGAGCACAAGTTGAACATGTGTCAACAGTGTGATGCAGCAGCTAAAAAGGCCAATGTGATCCTAGGCTGTATCAATAGGAGTATAGTGTCAATATCAAGGGAAGTAATACTTCCACTCTCTTCTGTTTTGTTCAGGGCTCACTTGCAATAATCCTGTGTCCAGTTCTGGGCACCACAATTCAAACAGATGTTGAGAAGCTGGAGCATGTCCAGAGGAAGGAAACCAAAATGGTGAATGGTCTGGAAATCATGCTCTCTGAGGAATGACTATGGAGCCGGGTATGTTTAGCTTGGAGAAGAGAAGGTTAAGAGTGGATATGACAGCCCTGTTCAAGTATCTGAAGAGATACTGAGTATGGAGCAAGCTTGCTTTCTGCTGCTCTAGAACAAAGGACACAGAACAATGGACACAAGTGTTAAGAAGGATCGAATCAGAGGAATTTAATTAGCTCAAATTTACAAGAGGCGTGTCCTAACAACGCACGCAGAGGATTGGGTCCCTATGTATATACCAGAGGTCATATAGTCCAACCCCAAGAAACAGAGACTGCAATGTCAATGAGTTGTAATTAAAATATAAACATTTATTAAAGCCACCACAACCAAAAAGGGATCACACACGCACACGCACATTCAATGCTAAAGCAAGGGAGGGGAAAAGTTGGGGGTAAAGGAGAAAGGATAGAGGCACCGTTGAAATATTTACCTTAGGAGTCTTTTCCAAGCGACAGATGTGAGGGATGTTGGTAAGTGAACACGGCAGCAGGGAACAGAAAGCAAGCGGCAAC
>NW_024826449.1:0-1559 GCF_019175285.1 Sceloporus undulatus
GGCCTTGCCTAGTCACTTCCATTCTTGCAAATATTGCTATTATTATTGTTGTTATCCTTTGGTATTCTCTTTGCAAAATCCCCCCACATGGACTTGCTTGCTCTTTTCTGGGTTGAGACAGTGGCATGCATTTTTCCTGTCTTATGGCATTGCCTAGTAGCTTCTTGCAAATATTGTTATTATTATGCGGCTCTGGCCGCGGTGGGTGGAAACTCCACCTCTGACATGTGGCTCCGGCCCGCCGAGGCCTTTTGATCGGCCCCAACGCCTTGCTTCCACGCCGGGCGCCATTTTGTTTTTTAAAATGGCGGCTGAAGTCTCGCGTGACATTTCCCGTCGCATGAGACTTCACCGCCATTTAAAAAAACAAAATGGTGGCGGGCCTGTAGGAGGCCTGGTGTGGTCGCTGGAGCCCTCCACCAGGGCTTCAGGGGCCGCAGCGGGCCAGTAGGAGGCCCGTTGCGGTCACCGGAGCCCTCCTGGAAGGCTCCGGCAGCTTCAGCGGGCCTCCTATAGGCCCACTACGGTCTCCGGGGCCCTCCAGCAGGGCTCCAGGGGCCACAGCAGGCCTGTAGGAGACTGCCACCACTGGCCTCCTCCCTCCTTCTCGGCCTCTGTGGAGGCCGAAGTATCCACAGTGGCTGGGAAGGGGCCTATGGGGCCGCCAGCGGCAGCCTCCCCTCTCTCTCTTGGCCTCTGCGGAGGCCGAGAAGGAGCGCATGGGGCCGCCAGCGATCGCTGCGATTGCCGGCGGCCTCCTCCCTCCTTATTTATTTATTTATTTATTGGCTTTGGCCCACCAGTTGTCTGAGGGACAGCAACCCAGCCCCCTGCTCAAAAAGGTTGCCTACCCCTGGTTTAGCATCTAAATCCAAGAGAGAGCACAAGTGGAAAGAGTGGCACAAATAGAAAGATAATTTCCAGGTATCCAAGCAGTACTATTTCAGAATTATTACAAATGCTTTTCTAGTACTTGTTACTTCACTAGTTTCCAACTGTGAATAATAATGGCGCATTACAGACCGCCCAAAAGTGGGCGGTCTGCCGCCGCCATCATTAGCTGCACCAAGAAGCCCCAGCGGCCAGACCGCGAGGCTTCCCGGCACAGCTAAAAAGAAGTGCTGAAATGGTGCTTCTTCTTGACACCTGGAAGTGGCGCCACAAGGCACGCACTCGCGGCGTCACTTCCGCTGCGCCACGTCCAGACGCAGTGCGTCCGAGACGTAAAGATGGCAGCGCCCATGTGGACAGGCGCTGCCATTTACTACATGCTCTGCCCATACTAGGAACGGAGCCAGTTAGGAAGGTAAGACCCTTCCTAACCCTAGCATGCCTCTTTCTAACCCTAGTACGCGCGGAGCGCGTAGTAAATGGCAGTCTGTAATGCACCAATGTTGGGCATTCTGATTTAGAGAAGGATTATCTAGTCTGCTTTTTAAAGTCTAAATGGAGTTGTTGCATTTAATAATGCAATCCAGGGAAGGTTTGGCAGCAATGTTTTTTGGTTGGGGGAGGCCTGTACATAACAAACTCTACTGGATCTCATTCCTAGCAGAGTT
>NW_024826450.1:0-1559 GCF_019175285.1 Sceloporus undulatus
CCTATGTGGCTTGGGCCTGAGTTACTTGAGGGAACGCCTCTCCTTACATAATCCGCCCCGCACTCTCAGAACAACAGGAAAGTACTTACTTGAGTACTCCAGGGTGAGATTGGCTGTAACTCACCAACAAGCATTCACTGCAATAGCTCTTGTGTGCTGGAATAAACTCCCTGAAGAGATCCGACTCGGTTCTTCTCTGTATGCTTTCAAGAAGGCGTTGAAAACCTATCTTTTCTGCCTAGCATACTCTCCTGACTCCTCATAAAAAAGTTATCCCCTAATTGAAGTGTACCTCAAGATGTTTAACCTGCGATTGTGAGATTTAAACTGTTTTTATATGATGTTATATGGAAATGTATTTGTGATTGTAATTTGTATCGTAATATGATGAGATGTATACCTTTTCCTCCAATTTGTAAACCGCTTTGATCTCTTTGGAAAAGTGGTATAAAGATTTTATTGTTTATTATTATTATTATTATTATTATTATTATTATTATTATTATTTACCAGTCTTATTATATAATGTACCATATTCCAGTATTCTTTCACTTTGACACAGGACCAGCAGAGATGGAAAAATGTGCCCTTTTCATTTCCACACATCCAGCTCCCATCAGAACAAGTCTTAGATGTTTAATGTATATTTTCATGTTTTAAATACTATCGAAAAAAATATTTTGTAGTAGTTTTTACTTAGGGCTTGGGAAGCTATGTGTTTTATCCTCCTTTTCCAGGTTAACTCCCATTCTTCCATCTCAATATTGTGTCCTAGATTTCTTGGCCATTGAACCATGTTTTCTTTAACCACCTCAGATTCCATATCATGTTTTAACAGGATTGTATACAATCTCCCCACAAGTGAACCTTTCCATATAGCAAGCACATTTCCTAGTATTTCTGTACCAATTATTTCTATTCCATATGTTTTCATATCCAACAAAAACCTCTCTCTTATTTGCCTGAAAATAAGCCAATTACATTGTTTACCTTCTTCTCTTATTTCTTCTCATGTTTTTAATTTAATCATATTTCCTTGCTTATTTATCATTGTATTACTATTATTATTATTATTATTATTAATATCACGCTTCTCCAAACAGATCTAAAGAATCAGTAAAATGCAATAGCAACTTATCATTGTTGCGTCCAAAACTCTCCCAATTCCTCTCTTCCACATTAAAATACAATTAAATTCTTAAACAATTATTAAAATAATTATTAAAAATAGAGCAGAGGCAGTTAGAGCAGTTGTTGAACAATTTATTCAATTAATTGGAGATTGCTGTAATGTTAATCTGGAAAGGCCTGCTGGAAGATATACGTCTTGATCGCCTTTTTAAAGCCTTCAAGACTGGTTACATATCAGGTCTTTTCCGGAGGACATTCCATAAACTGGGAGCAACAGAAGAAAGGGTCCTCTGGGTAACTGCAGGGAGCCTTGTTATGGTTGGCTGCAGTAAGCTTTTACTAGAGGCCCTCAATGTGTGGGGCGGATTATATGGGAGAAGACAATCCTGTAAATAAGCTGGACTCAAGCCATGAAGGGCTTTAAAAGT
>NW_024826451.1:0-1558 GCF_019175285.1 Sceloporus undulatus
TGAACAGATGCTAAGCCTTGGACTCATGCAGAATGCAAGTATGGTATCTTGGACAGATGCTAAGCCTTGGACTAATGCAGAATGCAAGTATGGTATCTGGAACAGATGCTAACCGGTCTCTGCTTTAATACCTCCAGAAACGGAGAATTCTTCACATCATGAGCCATTCTGTTCCACTGCCTTATTTAGCTAAAATTTGTTTCAGTGAAATGTTCCCACATCATCTCCAGTCCTGCTCTTCTTCAGAGGCCCTCCAGGTATGAGAAGATAGCTATCGTTGGCCCGAATGTTTCTCCCAACCAGACAAGGGTTGACTTACTATTCAACAATCATTTCAGTGAGTTTAGCCTTGCTACGATTGTCTGCAGGACTGAGTCTATTGCCTTTCTTTAACTATCTTTCCTCTAGGCTTAATGTATGTAACTTGTTCAACAGTTCCTTACAGGATTTGGTTTTCCTGGAAATACAAAAGGAATGGAACTTGGAAGGAAGGAAGTCAAATGCTCAATAAAGGACCAGACTTTGCCCCATCCATGTGTTTGGAATTCAACTCTTATCATTCTTTATCCATGGCCAGGTTGGCTGGGCTTTTTTGGAACTGGAAGCATTTGGAGGGAGTCCAAAACATCCAAAGAACTCACTCCCTACCCTTATAATAGACAAGATGAGATGTTATTGTCTCCGTCATAATTTGGTCCAAGAGCAGCCTCAATGACTGTCAATGATCCCTTACTTTTTTGTGGGTTTTTTTGGGTTATGTGGCCATGTTCTAGAAGAGTTTATTCCTGACGTATCTTTTGCATCTGTGGCTGCATCTTCAGAGAATGATCAAACAATCAAAGTCTGTCTTCCATTGTCAAACAGCCCTTACTGTCAGAAGTTCCTCCTAATGTTGAGGTGGCATTTCTTTTGCTGCAGTTTGCATCCATTGCTCTGGGTCCTTTTCTCCGGAGCAGCAGAAAACAAGCTTCCTCCCTCCTCAATATGACATCCCTTCAAACATTTAAACAGGGCTATCCTAGCACCTCTTAACCTTCTCTTCTCCAGGCTAAATATCCCCAGCTCCTTAAATACCCCCACAAATCCCTATCCTAAAATGCATCTGCAGAGGTAATCAGGTGGCCCCTCTTCCCTGGCATCACTTGATCATAGAGGCCTCTAAGCAGGTCCTGCATCTATAGTGTGAAGGTATGTCTCCTTATGACCCTAATGGAAAGGCATTATGGGAGCTGCCCCTTGGCTGCCATGATCTGAAAGCAGAGAGACCACATAAGCAGCAAGCCTTAGCTAGGAGTTGCAAACAGGAAGATTCCTTCACACCTATGAGACAGATTTATGACTGGGAGATGTTTCACAGATACAAGCCATTCCAGTATCAATCATTTTCCAATGGCAGAAGATGACTATGGATCAAGTGATGTGTAAATTTGGTTTTGCTTTGATGTAGGACAACAACCTCTGCTGAGTACATGACTAGGACTATTTAAGGTCCAGTTTTTCCTTTGTTCTGGGTTCCACGTTGTTGGCAGGCAGGCACTCTGTCAGTCTGCTTCTCCTG
>NW_024826452.1:0-1558 GCF_019175285.1 Sceloporus undulatus
CTGTGTCAAATGTTCAGTCTGTTGCAATGGCTGATGGTGTTCCCAGAGAGGTAAAATATATGGGTACTGTACATGTTCCTAGTTTTGGGGAAGATTTTGAAAATGTTTTGTGTGTTCCCAAATTGAAAAATTGTCTTGTTAGTGTGTCTGCATTAACAACAGATGGTTATACTTTGAAATTTGAAGGGGATAAATGCATAATTAGCAAAGGGAACAAGGTATGTGCAAAAGCACAAAAGAAAAACAAAATGTATTATATGCTTGACAAAGCTGAGTGTGCCAGTGTCAATAATGTGCCGTTACATGCAGATTGTGCACATTATTTTCACAGAGTGTTTGGTCATATAGGGTTTTCAAATTTGGAAAAGCTGGGAGAGGTTTGTCCTGAGTTCAAAATGAATTCTTGTCCTAATCATCTTGATTGTTCTGTTTGCAGTAAGATCAAATTGAAAGCTTTTCCACTGGCCAAGCAAACAAAATGTGTCACCAAGAGGCCGTTTGAGGTGGTGCATGCCGATCTGGCTGGGCCTTTAACTAAAACTGTTGGGGGAAGTCAGTATTTTCTAGTAATTGTAGACAGGCACACAAGGTACTCCTATGTGAAAGTCTTGAAGGAGAAAAGTGAGGTTGCTGAAGTCTTCAAAGACTGGGTGAATCAAATAGAGCGCCAATTTGAGTATAAAGTGGGTTCTTTGGTCACTGACCGAGGAGGCGAATTTTTATCTTCTGACCTAAAGAACTGGTTGCAGAAGAAAGGCATACGTCACAACACCACTAATCCTGCAGTTCCACAGGAAGATGGGTTGGTAGAGAGACGTATTGGTGTTTTGAAGCAGATGAAAGACTGCATGTTATTGGATGCTAATGTATCTGAAAAATTTTGGGGTGAAGCAGTTTTAATGGCTAACCATATAGCAAATAGGGTGTGGAATTCAGCTGTGAAGCAAACACCTTATCAGATGCTACATGGTAGACCACCAAATTTAAAATACCTGAGGGTGTTTGGGCAATTTGCAAATGTGTTTGTGCCAGCAAAATTCAAAAAAAAGGGTGAACGTAAATGGAAAAGGTTGATGTTTGTGGGTTATTCTGGCAACAGTTATAAATTTTACCAGGGTCATGGGAGAATTTTGTTGTCCAGAAGTGCCAATTTTGAGAAACATTCTGGCTGGGAGAGATTGCATTCCAATCAAGAAGTGTTTCTGCGACTAGGGCAAAGTACTGGAAATGGAGGGGTAAGACAGCCCACAATGTCCACAATGTCTCCAGAGGAGGAGAAACCTAGTACTTCACAACACACTCAAACACAGCCAACACAACACACACCCATCACTACAAGTCAGTTTGAAGTTGTGTCAAAGAGGGACACTGAGGTGCAAACTAGTTCAGAAAGTGAGGATGAGAGAGGTAGAACAAAGGTGTTGATTCCTAGGAGGTCTCAGAGAGTGAGAAAGCCTCCTGAGAGATTTGTTGTTCAAACTGCAACTGCTTGTTGTGCAGTGGCTGATGAGCCTGAGAGTTTTGAACAATTGCAAAGTTTTCCTAAGGAGGAGAAAGA
>NW_024826453.1:0-1558 GCF_019175285.1 Sceloporus undulatus
GGTCACGGGGAAAGGGAGCCCGGGGTTTGGATGCCCACCTTGGCCAACACACACTGTCAGCCTCGAAGGGAGGCACTGGCCACCCACCAAAGAGCCTTGCATGCCAGGAGAGCCCTCCAAAGTCACAACACACGACAACAGCCATGTTTCCAATAGGTCATGGGGAAAGGGAGCTCAGGGCTTGGATGCCCACCTTGGCCAAGACACACTCTCTCAGCCTAATACTGCAGAGGACAGTATCAAGATTCAAAATGACCTGAATAGACTAGAAAGCTGGGCCACAGCTAACAAAATGAACTTCAACAGGGAGAAATGTAAGGTACTGCACTTAGGGCGAAAAATGAAATGCACAGATATAGGATCGGGGACACCTGCCTTAAGGAGACAATGTGTGAAAGGGATCTAGGAGTCCAAGCAGACCACAGTTGAACATGAGTCAAGAGTGCGATGGGACAGCTAACAAGGCCAATGCAATTTTAGTCTGCATCAACAGAATTATAGTGTCTAGATCAAGAGAAGTAATAGTGCCACTGTATTCTGCTTTGGTCAGGCCCCACCTAGAATATTGTGTCCAGTTCTGGGCGCCACAATTCAGAAAGGACATTGAGAAACTGGAGCGTGTCCAAAGGAGGGCGACAAAAATGGTGAAGGGTCTGGAAACCATGCCCTATGAGGAACGACTTAGGGAGCTGGGTATGTTTAGCCTGGAGAAAAGAAGGTTAAGAGGTGATATGATAGCCCTGTTTAAATATTTGAAGGGATGTCATATTGAGGAGGAAGCTAGCTTGTTTTCTCCTGCTCCAGTGGCTAGGCCCCGAAGCAATGGATGCAAGTTGCAGGAAAGGAGATTCCACCTCAACATTAGGAGGAATTTCCTCAGAGCAAGGGCTGTTCGACAGTGGAACAAACTCCCTCGGAGTGTAGTGGAGTCTCCCTCCTTGGAGGTCTTCAAACGGAGGCTGGATGGCCATCTGTCGGGGATGCTTTGATCTGGATTTCCTGCATGGCAGGGGGTTGGACTGGATGGCCCTTGCGGTCTCTTCCAACTCTATGATTCTATGGAAGTCAAAATCTATCCCAGAAAAGGAGGTTGCCTGAAGGACTGAGTCTGGTCCATTGCAACCTCCAACTGATACTCCTTGCCTAAAGGATCCAGACTGCCCCATTGGGATCTCAGGCTGATGCTCCTTACCTGAAGCCTTGAGACTGGCCTATTGGGACTTTAGGCTGTGGCTTCTTTCCTGAAGTCTATAGACTGGCCCATTGTAACTTCTGGCTCATGCTCCTTAACTGAAGGATTGGGACGGGACTATTGTGAGTTAAGGCCTATGCTTCTTGCCTGAAGGATTGACACTGGCCCATTGCAACCTCATGCTGATTCTCCTTGCCTGAAGGATTGAGACGGGACTATTATGAGTTCAGGCTGGTGCTCCTTACCTGAAGGATTGAGGTAAGTATGCCCCTATTTCTGTCATCCAAGTCATTGATAAAGATGTTGAATAGCACTGTAACCCAGGCAGAACCCCTTTGAACCCCAATGGTCACTTCTCTCCAGGAT
>NW_024826454.1:0-1558 GCF_019175285.1 Sceloporus undulatus
CTATACGTTTCTATTCATTTTCCAGGGAGTAAGGTACCATCTATTCAGGTTATATGTATTTTAATACAATAAAGATTTAAAAAAGAAGCCTTCTGGGTGACCTTGGGGAAGTCGCACTCTCTCAGCCTCAAGGGAAGGCAATGGCAGAGCTCCTCTGAACAGATCTTGCCAAGAACAACCCAGGATAGCGTCACCATAAGTCAGAAACCACTTCAAGACACACAACAAAAACAACGCTTGTTTTAATGGTCAGAACCTGCCTTGTGTCCCAAATCGGGGGAAGCAGAATATTAATGAAAACGGCAAGACTAAGAAGGGATCCCAACTCCTGAGAGCAGCCCCCAAGCAGCCCTCTCCTGCCTTCCCCCCAAATGCACCTGAGAGTTTTGTGGGACAGCAACCAGGGCCTCCCCAGAAGATCCCAAAACCAGGACAGGTTTCATGCAGGAAAGTAGAGGAAGATCGGTTGCAAAATACGTATCTGGCACATGTTTTGAAGGAGGGAGAACTAGAGTATCCCAGATAACAGCCTGCTCCCTTGCGGCTGAGGAAGACCTCTTGTCTTGAAACGTCCTCCATCAATTCTCAAAGACAGGGATAACAGCACTTTATTCAGTTTCATATCATCTATTTTAGCACGTCACCTAGAGCAGAGATATTGGAGGGAGTTTGTGTCTTGTAATTGTTCCTTTTGTTGTTTTGTTGTACCCCATTCTTAATGATATGTATTGTCATTGTACTGAAGCCTTTGTGTAACTGTACTCACAATTGCCCTTGTTTGTATTATTTTCTGTAGAAGTCATTCTGTATTACTACATTAGTAGGTTATTCATAGTAATAAACTGAAATTAGTTTTTACATTATCATTATTTAGACGTTATTCTGCATTACATCAGTATGTTATTCAGAGTAGATAAATTGATTTGTGTATTGTAATTGTTCTTTGTATACATACCTTTTCTTCTCATTACATAGCATTACTTTCTTATTACATGTTTCATGTTCACTTAGAATCATAGAGTTGGAAGTGACTACATTCCAACCCCATTCTGCCATGCAGGAACTCTCAATCAAAGCATCCCCAAAAGATGGTCATCCATCCTCTGCTTAAAGACCTCCAAGGATCACTGCACTCTGAGGAAGGAGTGTCTTCCAATGTCGAATAGTCCTCACTGTCAGGAAATTCCTCCTAATGTTGAGCTGGAATCTCTTTTGCTGTAGCTTGCATCCATTGTTCAGGGTCCTAGTCTCTGGAGCAGCAGAAAACAAGCTTACTCTCTCCTCAATATGACATCCCTTCAAATATTTAAACAGGGCTATCATATCACCTTCTCTTCTCCAGGATAAACATTCCCAGCTCCCTCATAGGACATGGATTCCAGATCCTTCACCATTTTAGTCACCTTCCTTTGGACACACTGCAGTTTCTCAATGTCCTTTTTGAAATGTGGGGCCCAGAACTGGGCACAATATTCCAGGTGGGGCCTGACGAATGCAGAATACAGTGGCAATATTACTTCCCTTGATCTAGACACTATACTTCTATTGATGCAGCTTT
>NW_024826455.1:0-729 GCF_019175285.1 Sceloporus undulatus
AATATGGGGAAAAGGAAGAACAAATCCTGGAAGAAATTAGTGGATTTAAAGTGGGAAAGAAAATTAAATATCTAGGAATAAATGTAACAAATAAAAACTCAGATCCATTTCACAATAACTATGAGACACATGGAAGGAAATCAGAAAAGACCTAGAAAAATGTGGGAAGTTACACTTATCGCTATTAGGAAAAATATCACTGATCCAAATGAGTTTCCTTCCTGAAACACTGTCTCTGTTTCAAGCGAAACCCATCATCCAGAATGAAAAAGCATTGAATCTATGGCAAAAGGAAATCTCAAAATGTATTATATACTGCTTGTTGTTTAGTTTGTGTTAGAGAATGAACAATTCTTATGTCTGGAGGGTGAACATTTAAGATTTGGGTGGAATGGATACCTAATTTATGGTAAAGAGAAAGTCCATAAAGAAAATACAAATCATTTCGTAAGAAAAGCTCTATTGAAGATCTGGGGATAAACCAGTGTAGAATATTCCAAAAATACCTTAATGGCATTTGCCGCATGAGGCTCTTTTTGGGAGGAAAGGTATTCAGAAAACTATATGGTTAAGATACAAGGATGTACTGAAAGAATCGCAAGGAAAACTAGAGATCAAAACACAAGAAGAACTTAAAGAATCTGGCCTAGATTGTCACTGGTATCTTTATCATCAAATGAGGGAGAGGTTTAAAATAGATGTGAAATTAGAAGAAACACAAAATGCAAA
>NW_024826455.1:829-1558 GCF_019175285.1 Sceloporus undulatus
AATATGGGGAAAAGGAAGAACAAATCCTGGAAGAAATTAGTGGATTTAAAGTGGGAAAGAAAATTAAATATCTAGGAATAAATGTAACAAATAAAAACTCAGATCCATTTCACAATAACTATGAGACACATGGAAGGAAATCAGAAAAGACCTAGAAAAATGTGGGAAGTTACACTTATCGCTATTAGGAAAAATATCACTGATCCAAATGAGTTTCCTTCCTGAAACACTGTCTCTGTTTCAAGCGAAACCCATCATCCAGAATGAAAAAGCATTGAATCTATGGCAAAAGGAAATCTCAAAATGTATTATATACTGCTTGTTGTTTAGTTTGTGTTAGAGAATGAACAATTCTTATGTCTGGAGGGTGAACATTTAAGATTTGGGTGGAATGGATACCTAATTTATGGTAAAGAGAAAGTCCATAAAGAAAATACAAATCATTTCGTAAGAAAAGCTCTATTGAAGATCTGGGGATAAACCAGTGTAGAATATTCCAAAAATACCTTAATGGCATTTGCCGCATGAGGCTCTTTTTGGGAGGAAAGGTATTCAGAAAACTATATGGTTAAGATACAAGGATGTACTGAAAGAATCGCAAGGAAAACTAGAGATCAAAACACAAGAAGAACTTAAAGAATCTGGCCTAGATTGTCACTGGTATCTTTATCATCAAATGAGGGAGAGGTTTAAAATAGATGTGAAATTAGAAGAAACACAAAATGCAAA
>NW_024826456.1:0-500 GCF_019175285.1 Sceloporus undulatus
GGAGTGGTAAGCTTCAAAAGCCATTCCTCCAGCCCTCAGGAAGACCAGCAGCAAAACCAGAAGCAAGCCTTCCCTCTTCCCCCAACTCCACCAGGGGCACAGAAGAACAAGAGGCCAGGCAGCAGCAGGAGGACATGGCAGGAGTGGTAAGCTTGAAAAGCCACTCCTCCAGCCCTCAGGAAGACCAGCAGCCAAGCCAGAAGCAAGCCTTCCCTCTTCCCGCAACTCCACCAGGGGCAAAGAAAGCAGCAGAGGCCAGTCACAAGCAAGAAGGCATGGCAGGAGGGGTAAGCTTTAAAGGCCACTCCTCCAGCCCTTAGGAAAACCAGCAGCCAAGCCAGAAGCAAGCCTTCCCACTTCCCCTAACTCCACCAGGGGCAAAGAAAGCAGCAGAGGCCAGGCAGAAGCAAGAAGGCATGGCAGGCGTGGTAACTTTTAAAAGCCACTCCTCCACCCTTAGGAAAACCAGAAGCCAAGCCAAAGCAAACCTTCCCTCTTCT
>NW_024826456.1:600-1017 GCF_019175285.1 Sceloporus undulatus
CAGAAGCAAGAAGGCATGGCAGGAGGGGTAAGCTTTAAAGGCCACTCCTCCAGCCCTTAGGAAAACCAGCAGCCAAGCCAGAAGCAAGCTTTCCCACTTCCCCTAACTCCACCAGGGGCAAAGAAAGCAGCAGAGGCCAGGCAGAAGCAAGATGGCATGGCAGGCGTGGTAACTTTTAAAAGCCACTCCTCCAGCCCTTAGGAAAACCAGAAGCCAAGCCAAAGCAAACCTTCCCTCTTCTCCCAACTCCACCAGGGGCACAGAAGGCAGCAGAGGCCAGGCAGCAGCAGGAGGACGTTGCAGGAGTGGTAAACTTTAAAAGCCACTCCTCCAGCCCTCAGGAAGACCAGCAGCCAAGCCAGAAGCAAGCCTTCTTCCTTCCCCCAACTCCACCATGGGCACAGAAGGCAGCAGCAG
>NW_024826456.1:1117-1558 GCF_019175285.1 Sceloporus undulatus
CCCAACTCCACCAGGGGCAAAGAAAGCAGCAGAGGCCAGGCAGAAGCAAGAAGGCATGGCAGGCGTGGTAACTTTTAAAAGCCACTCCTCCAGCCCTTAGGAAAACCAGAAGCCAAGCCAAAGCAAACCTTCCCTCTTCTCCCAACTCCACCAGGGGCACGGAAGGCAGCAGAGGCCAGGCAGCAGCAGGAGGACGTTGCAGGAGTGGTAAGCTTTAAAAGCCACTCCTCCAGCCCTCAGGAAGACTAGCAACCAAGACAAAAGCAAACCTTCCCTCTTCCCCCAACTCCACCAGGGGCACAGAAGGCAGCAGAGGCCAGACAGCAGCAGGAGGGCATGGCAGGAGTGGTAAACTTCAAAAGCCACTCCTCCAGCCCTCAGGAAGACCAGCAGCCAAGGCAGCAGCAAGCCTTCCCACTTCCCCTAACTCCACCAGGGGCA
>NW_024826457.1:0-1558 GCF_019175285.1 Sceloporus undulatus
ACTCAATCTGAGGAATATTGGTATAAAGTAATATAACATTCAATGTCACAAAAAATATGTTTCTACAGGTGGTGTAAGTTGTTCTATATATTTAACAAACTCCTTGGTATCCTTTATATATGATGGTATATCCGGAATAAAAGGTTTCATGAAGAAGAAACATATGTAGCCAATGGTTCTAGGATTGAACCACAACCTGAGACTATGGGGACCTTATCACACTGAGGTTATTGGAGCTAAGATCAGGGGTGAGTGTGAATTGAGTGATCCGAATTGACGTTATAACGTGGCTGTTTCATCACACCTGGTTGCTGTTCCGTTGCCCTTCTGAACTGAGGGGGAATCGAATCCAAGGAAGTCATGTGATGCGGATTCAGGCAAAATGGAGTGAGTGCACATTGTATTTCCACACCGGTGCATACCATGGGGATTCAAAGATTCAAATTGGGACCCTTGCACATGCTCAGTGGGGCCCTGAAGGCATCCTGAAACTTTGCACTTCCAGGGTGAAGAAGGGAGCCTGGCTCCACTTTCATGGGAATGACAGCTGCACCTTTCTTCCTCCCTTCTATTTCCCCTCCACTTTCACAGGAATGACAGCTGCACCTTTCTTCCTCCCTTCTATTCTCCCATCCCTGGCAGCCAAATTCAAAGGGTCCTCCATGTCAGAGCCCCCTTCCATTTCATCCACATCTATATCTATCCTCTTGTCATTCCCCTCATCTATTTCAGCAATATATATCTATATCTATCCTCTTGTCACATCATCCCCTGCATTCTCCTATACCCTGATCTGCTCCCTTCCTTCACCCTGACACCTAACCCATGATCCCTTGACTGCTCCTGCATCCCCATCTCGCCCCCTCTGCCACCTAACCCATCATCCCCTGGCCGCAGTGACCTATCCCATCAACCCCTGACTGCCTCTGCCTCCTGATCCTGGCCCCAGCGATCTATCCTATCACCCCCTGACCTGACTGATGTGTTTGTATATATGTGAGTGTGTGTGTGTGTGTGTGTGAGAGAGAGAGAGAGAGAGAGAGAGAGAGAGAGAGAGAGGCAGGGAGGGAAGGAGAGAGAGAGAGAGAGCTCTGGTTGCCTTGAAAGCGGAAAGGGCCACCGGAAGCAAATGGGGCAAAATGCCAACAGGGCATCATGGGAGATTTGCAACCCGGGGGTCTTGTGATGGTGTTCAAGAGCATCAGCAGATTGGAATTCCACACCAGACCAATCTGCAGTGAGTTCGAACTGACCATCAGTGTAAATCTCGTCAATCCACTTATTTAGCACACTCGCCAAAATGAGGAGCCAGCTGGATTCAGTTCGGAAGCCCCGCGGAAGCCCCATGGAAGGGGCTCCCATTGAAAGCTACCAGGTGTGAAAATACATGGAACATTCTAACGTGAATTCGCATCACTCAATTCGAACTCACCCTAGTTCTGAGCTAAAAAAACCCAGTGTGATAAGGTCCTGGGTCTGCCCGGAACTGGAATTTTGTATCTTAGGTAATAAATAAAATAAGGGGATCCTGCCAGGGGAGTCCAATAGATATTCATAA
>NW_024826458.1:0-1558 GCF_019175285.1 Sceloporus undulatus
CAAGGAAACCCTGTGATAGGTCTGTCTTAGGATCACCATAAATTCAAAACAACTTGGAGACACGCAATAATAACAACAACAAAAGCAATGTTTATTATATAAAATGGCAAAAACAAGAGTTGCTCTTGGAATTTACATTGTGTTTCTATGTTTTCAAGCTTTGGATGGTTCAATCCATGGGTCAAGAAATCTGTAGATAGAGAGGTCCATCATCATCATCCTCATCATCATCATCATGAAAAAATAGAGGGTCTTCTTTATCAGATTTTTATTAGGGAGCTGGGGATGTTTAGCCTGGGGAAGAGAAAGTTAAGAGGTGATATGATAGCTCTGTTTAAATACTTGAAGGGATGTCATATTGAGGAGAGACCAAGCTTATTTTCTGCTGCTCCAGAGACTAGGACCCGGAGCAATGGATACAAGCTACAGGAAAAGAGATTCCAGCTCAACATTAGGAGGAACTTCCTGACAGTAAGGGCTGTTTGACAGTGGAACCAACTCCCTCAGAGATTTCTGTGAGTCTTCCTCCTTGGAGTAAAGCAGAGGCTGGATGGCCATCTGTCGAGGATTCTTTGATTGAAAGTTCCTGCATGGCAGAATGGGGTTGGACTGGATGGCCCTTGCTGTCTCTTCCAACTCTGCGATTCTATGATTCTATGATCAAAAGTGTTAAAAATCAAACAGGAGAAAGGCATTACTGTTGTGCATTTTGGATGTTATTGTTTACAGTGTGGCCAAAACACCTTCTCCTGGATATGATTTCTAGATTTCAGGGCATTATATTTTTTTTAACTTTGGTGCTAAAAGAAAAAAAAAACAAATAGGACCAACAACAATAACACAGATACAATTAAGAGACTTGACAAATTCAAATATTTACAAGCAACAAAACTTGTGAAACATACTAAGGCGGGGTACAGGCCGCCAGAAAGACGCGCATCCCCGGCGTCACTCTTTCCTCTGCAGAAGCGCCGCAACAAACAAATTGAGCAGCGCTGTTGCAGAGCAAAAAAGGAGCTCACGGAAGTGTCTCCTTTTTTGCGGTGCACTTCTGCCACCCCAAAGAGCCAGCGATGGCACGGGTACATTGCAGTTGCGCTGCCCCGTTTGGAGGTGGCACATCTGCAACATCACCGTTATGCGCCGCGTCTGGTGGGTGCGCTGCAGCTGCAACACCCTCATCACTTGCAAGGGTTGCCATCTGTGTGGGCACTCCGCCTACCAGGCAACCCTCACACGTGACGAGGGTGCCTCAAAGGCTTCTAAAGACTTCTAAAAACAGATCAAAGCGGCTAACAGTAAAAGCGCTGGTAAAACACAATAACAACTTGTCATTGTTGGGTCCCAAACCCTCCCAATTCCTCCCATCCACAATAAAATATAATTAGTTCTTAAACAATTATTAAAACAATTATTAAAAATAGGGCAGAAGCAGTTAGAGCAGTTGCTGAACAATTCAATTAATAAGAGATTGCTGGAATGCTAATCTGGAAAGAGATATGTCTTGATGAGCTTTTTAAAGCCTTAAAGACTGGTGATATATCGGATCTCTTCTGGA
>NW_024826459.1:0-1558 GCF_019175285.1 Sceloporus undulatus
TATGCAGCCACCAACCAAGTCCTCATCTGCACTGCAGAAATAATGCACTTTGACACTGCTTTTCCTGTCATGACTCAAGGATATGAAATTCTGGGATTTGTAGTTTTGTGAAATATTTAGCCTTCTCTGTCACAACAAGCTTCTTCTGGTGCAACAACAATGTACATCTCTTAGGATGTCATAGATCTGCACTGCATTATTTCTGCAGTGCAGATAAGGCCTTTTAGAAGAAGCTTTCAAGTGATCTCTAGAAGGTTGAAAATGCTTTTGTTTACTTATTAATTTTGTATAAAAAGTGTGCTGAACTATTTTTCTTTATGTGTTAAAGAAACCTATCCCTATGTTTTTCATGTTATTCTTGATTCTGGTACCGAATGTTCTTTTAAAGAAGTAAAGTAAATGGATAGAATGAGTTGATTTTTCTTTCCTACAGATCTTTACTACAGGTGTGACACTGATGTGTGTGTATATACACATATACATTATACACTCTACTATAACAGTTACAGGTGACCATGTTGTAGAATATCTGTTTTCTAGATCTACTTCTGTGTGCATTCTGGAAAAAAAAGATTATGGGGTTAAAAGGTAATGCAACGGGATTGAAATGTTTACAGCTTGGGTTGTTACGACGTGCATATATTATGATTCCTAGTTTCCGGGTATAGGTTGTCAGTGAGCTCACAGAATGACTCGTTTTTAAAAAACAAACAAACAAAAACACCTTGCCTGAGAGTGGATGTTTGAAGAAGGCTGTCATCATACGCACTTTCCATATTTAGTAGATGGGCTTACTTTCCCACAGATGTTTAATTTTCACCACTTTTCATTTTTGATATTTTGCCTTGTTTTATAATTTATTGTGATATCTTAATTTTCATATTCTTTGTTGGTATTTTGCATATAGTTTGTATTTTATTTTACCCTAATACTTCAGGACAGTACAGAAAAACTATAAATCAAAGAGATCTTAAATGAAAAAAGTCATTGTCTTTTTAAAATATGTAACAAGGCTTGCTTTGTAAGAACTCTAGCAAATTCTTTAACATGGTGATTGTGAATCCTCCCTCCTCCATGTTCCTCATTATTCATACCAGAAGGAACATTTGTCATTAATCGTTCTGCTCACAATACTTATTTCCTTTTTTCCCTCATCCAAGTTCATTGCTAATGAATAATACATTTCTTTGCCATTTCACATCTTACAAGCTCTATCTTACTCTCAAGTAGTTAGGCTGACCTGAAAGGGAAGACAAATTATTTGCACTCAACTGGAATCAGAATACAAGCAACTGAACAGAGCTTAAAAGCAAAAACCAGCTCAATAGAATGAAATTAAATGATGGCGTTGAAGTATCAAAAAGCCTTTGTGGTAAAGCTTGATCCTACACACACGACACACTGAATTATTTCACTAACTAGGAGTGAAGAACTAAAATGGAGGAGAGGTAAACATAAACTAGATGCAAAATAAAAGGGAAAAGTGGTTCCCATGTAGGCAGGAGACATAGATGTTTATCACACTATACTCTTAAAGTGCTACTATTCCACTTTGACT
>NW_024826460.1:0-1558 GCF_019175285.1 Sceloporus undulatus
CTTGCCCATAGAGAATCATTGGAGATTGCTTGCCCATAGGAAATACAGTAATGGAGATTGTTTGCCCATAGAGAATCATTGGAGATTGCTTTCCCTTTGGGAAACATAGTATTTACCTGCCGATAGGGAAACATAAGAAATTACTTGCCCATAGGAAATATTGGAGATTGCTTGCCCTTTGGGAAACATAGTATTTACCTGACCATAGGGAAATTTAAGAAATTGCTTGCACTTTGGGAAACATAGTATTTACCTACACATAGGGAAAAATAAGAAATTGCTTGACCATAAGAAATAATGGAGATTGCTTGCCCACAGGGATTCATTGGAGATTGCTTGCCCATAGAGAATCATTGGAGATTGCTTGCCCATAAGAAATAATGGAGATTGCTTGCCCAAAGAGATGAGATTGCTTGCCCTTTGGGAAACATAGTTTTTACCTGCCCATAGGGATTCATTGGAGATTGCTTGCCCATAGGAAATAAAGGAGACTGCTTGCCCATAGAGAATCATTGGAGATTGCTTTCCCTTTGGGAAACACAGTATTTACCTGCCCATAGGGAAACATAAGAAATTGCTTGCACTTTGAGAAACATAGTATTTACCTGACAATAGCGAAACTTAAGAAATTGCTTGCACTTTGGGAAACATAGTATTTACCTGACAATAGCGAAACTTAAGAAATTGCTTGCACTTTGGGAAACATAGTATTTACCTGACAATAGCGAAACTTAAGAAATTGCTTGCACTTTGGGAAACATAGTATTTACCTACCCTTAGGGAAAAATAAGAAATTGCTTGCCCATAGGAAATAATGTTGATTGCTTGCCCATAGAGATGAGATTGCTTGCCCTTTGCAAAACATAGTATTTACCTGCCCATAGAGAAACTTAAGAAATTGCTTGCCCATAGGAAATAATGATGATTGCTTGCCCATAGAGAATCATTGGAGATTGCTTTCCCTTTGGGAAACACAGTATTTACCTGACCCTAGGGAAACATAAGAAATTGCTTGCTCATAAGGAATAATGGAGATTGCTTGCCCATAGACTAGAGAAACATAACAATCATTTGTCCTTAGGGAGACATAGTGTATAGATCAAGGGAAGTAATAGTTTCTCACCGTCTTTTTTTATATTGTAGTGCCCAGAACTGGACACAGTATTCCAGGTGAAAACTGCACAAAGCAGAATATAGTGGCACTGTGACTTCCCTTGATCTAGACATTATACGTCTATTGATGCAGCCTTAAATCGCATTGGCCTTCTTAGCTGCCGTGTCACACTGCTGACATGTTCAATTTATATTCTACTAGAATAATTATAATAATATTATTTATATCTTATCTCCCCCTATTGAAGGATTGAGGCAGGTGTGGGTAGGGCTGGCAGTCCCTGGGCACCAGAGGGGCTCCTCCCTTCCATGTTGGTTTCAAAATTAACATGACACATGTCCTCCGGTGCAACTAGGGTTGCCATAAGTCAGGACCTCCAAACCGGGACAAATATAGGACACATTTTTTAAAAATGGAGGACACATGAAAAAATTTGATGATTTT
>NW_024826461.1:0-1558 GCF_019175285.1 Sceloporus undulatus
CTTTTGCCAGAGATTCAAGGGTTTTTCATTCTGGATGATGGGTATCGATTGAAACAGAAACAGTATTTCAGGAAGGAAACTCATTTGGATCAGTGATATTTTTCCTAATAGCAATAAGTGTAATTTCCCCCATTTTTCTAGGTCTTTTCTGATTTCCTTCCATGTGTCTCATAGTTATTGTGAAATGGATCTGAGTTTTCATTTGTTACATTTATTCCTAGATATTTAACTTTCTTTCCCACTTTAAATGCACTAATTTATTCCAGGATTTGTTCTTCCTTTTCCCCATATTTGTTGTTATGAATGTTGTTTTGTCTCTGTTTACTTTTAGTCCTGAAACATATTCCAATTCCACTATTACATCCATCAATTGTCTTGTGCTCTTTTCTGGGTTCTCCAGGGAATACACAAATGTCTCCTGAGAAGACTCTCATTTTAAGCTCAATGTATATTAATTTTTATTCCATTAATCTTATTTTCTAATCTTATCCTATTATTCAGTGCTTCTAGGATCAGAATAAACAAAAGGGGTGAAAGTAGGAAAGCTTGCTATTTACCTTTAGAAATCTTAAATTCCTCTGTTTTTTAATAGTTAACAATTAGTCTTTGATCTTTATACATTGCCTTTATCCATCTATAATAAGAAGCTCCTATTTCCATTTTTCAAGTGTCACAAATAGCATATCCCATCCTATATTATTGAAGGCCTTTTCTAAGAAGATAAGTTTTTTTTGTTGTGCCTTTGAAAATATTCAGTTATATTTATGATGTTTCCTATGTTATCCCTGAGTTTTCTGTGAGGGAGAAATCCTATTGATCCTTTTGAATCCAGTCTTTAAGAACTTTTTTGAGTCTATGGGCCAAAATCATAGAAAATAATTTATAATCCATATTCTAATAAGGAAATTAGTCTATAGCTCTTTACCTCAGTTGCATCTCTATCTTCTTTTAACAACAAAGTTATATTAGCTTGTTTCCATGTTTCAGGATAATGGTTTTCTTTGATGGCATTTACAGGAATAAATACCTTTAAACCCTTTGATCTTTTTGCTCAATATGACATGGAAACTGAAAAAGGAAGTAGCTAAAAGATTTTCCAGACTAATTTTGTAGATGGTCACTCACAGTATTGGAAAAATATCCAAATTCCTAAAATAGAGGAGTGGGTAATTAAACTAAGAGAAGCAAAGGGATTGGACATTTTAACCGCAATCATGAGGGATAAACCAGGTGAGAAAACTAGAGAGGACTAGTCAGGCTTTGATTTATTTTGTAATACTAATTATTAATTTACAATCCCAGATATCATATGGAAAGTCTATATGAACATTAAAGGTTTAAAACGTATTGATACCTTGTAGGAATTTAAGTAAATTAAATGAAAGGGTCATTTTAGCTGAACTTGGAGGTAAATGAATAGTACATTTCTGACAGTTTTGTATATCAGGATGTTATTTATTGCATGTTGTATGTCTATGTTATAGGTACAGTGGTGCCTCGGGTTACGAATTTAATTCGTTCCGCGGCCGCTTTCGTAACCCGAAAAGCCTTCGTAAAC
>NW_024826462.1:0-1558 GCF_019175285.1 Sceloporus undulatus
GTTTAGTATTATGAGTAAGACTTTATGGATTTGTTAACACTTGGTTCTGTGTTGTTTTCAGTGTAGCAGTACTTTTCCATGGTACTGAGATAGAGGTTATACTGATGGTTTCAGTGCTGATAATAGGGTCTCCCAGGCCCGATAAGCTTTTGTTGAAAACCATGACTAAATGTGTTGAACAGATACTGGACAGCAGCAATAGTAGTGGGAAATGATACTGGTGGAGGATCTCTCAAAGACAACATCAGTGGTCCCATAGCTAACACTTGTTAGTACTGCATAGAAGGAGATGAAGTTAAGCCCCCTTTGAATGTCTTTTATCATCAAATCCCTTGATGCACATTATTCGTTCCAGCTATTTTGTTGTACGGCTTTTAATGATATGGTTTTAATTGACTGTAATATAATGGTTTTTTAGATTCTCTTGTATAATTTTTTAATTGGTATGGGTAGTTTGTTTGCACTGTCGGGGATATATGTTGTTGTTATTGTTTCATTTTAGGTTGTAAACCACTATGATCTATGTAGGAATAGCGGTATATAAATAAATTTTAAATCATTCATTCATTCCTGATGAGACAATCCAAAATGAAACAATAGATAATGCCAGAAGATGAAAAAGCCAGGTCTGATAGCACTCAGTGAACTACTGAGGTACAGCAGAAGACAACTAAAAGTAGTGCTGTGGCTAATAATGCAGCTGGACTCAAGCTATTTTAACTCCAGGAGAGGGCTTTTTTTAGAACCAAGAAGCAAATTGGGGTTTTCTTTTGTAAAATTGATAATTTTCTGGAGTAGGGAGCAGAGAAGGCTGCCTTCCAGTGTTCTGGAGGCAGGTAAGTGAGAGCTCTGTCTCTGACACACACTCCACTCCAAAGTTGCCCTCAAATACAGTTCCCTCCCAAAAGAACCAGTTCCCCCCAAAACAAAGTTCTCCCCAAAACAATTCAACATGTTCCTGCCCACTTCTGGACCCTAAACTTTCACACAAAGGAGATAGGAAATGAATGTATTCCTAGTGCATGGAGGTGGAGGGGATAAGAAGGAAAGGGAAAATCAAAATGACCATCACTTGTGGATGGAGGGTGAGAAATAAAAATTCGGTTTTGAAGAAGCAATACCAAGCTCCAATTAGCCAGTTCTGGCAGCAGACCTGTATCTCCATTTCTCTGCAGAGAATGGAGAAGAAAAGAAACCTGGGTCTTGTTTACAATAGGTTTTTGCATTGCCTTGCTATTGTACCAAGGTCACTCACTGTTCTGTAGAATCCCAGTGAAAAGCAAGAACTTTTCAGTATAGAGAACTTGTTGGATCATTTCACTCTGGTTTTGTGTTGTGTTATATTACTGAATTCTAGTAAAAGGGTTCATTACAGAGGCATTACTTGCTGTGACAGAGCCACATCTAGGCTACTTTTTCTTACTGTGGGCCTCTACTTATCATTTCTCATAGCACCCACTTATTTCTTAAGAAATACATTACTAAACAGACTAGGTGTGTCTTCAAGCCTCCTCTGGTGCATTACTGAGAACTAGTAAATCCTCTAACACAGAACGTA
>NW_024826463.1:0-1558 GCF_019175285.1 Sceloporus undulatus
TCCATGTTTCAGGATGATCTGTCCCAGTGACTTCATGTAAATGTTAAATAGCATGGGGAACAGAATGGTGCCCTGAGGGACACCAGATGTCAGCCCTCTTTTGCGAGAGCAACAGTCCCCCAGTCTCACCATCTGGAACCTTCCTGAGAGATAGGACCGGAGCCACTGGAGCGCAGTGCCCCCAATACCCAACTCCCTCAGGAGCTCCAGAAGGATACCATGGTTGATGGTATCGAAGGCTGCTGAGATGTCCAAGAGCACCAACAGATTCACACTTCCTCTGTCGATGCCCAGATGAAGATCATCAACTAAGGCGACCATAACAGTCTCAACTCTGTATCCCTCCCTGAAGCCAGTTTGAAATGGGTCCAGATAACTGGTTTCCTCCAAGACCCATCATCCACCAGGAATCCTCTCCTCCTCCCTTCTGCTCTGAGAGGGGCTCCTTCAGAGTCCATCATTGCCCAAGGCTCCCTCTGAGCCAAGGATGGCCTCCAAAAGAACAGGACCATGGAAAAAGAGGCACTGCTCTGCTGTCTTCTTCAGTGCAACAAGATACAAAAAGGCTGCCATATTCTCAAATGTAGTAGTCCTGAATAGTTCCAGCTTTGCTTGCCATTCTACAAAGTCATTCTAAGCAAAAGAAGAAAAACAATCAGAATGCATGCTTGCCTGCCTGGCTGCCCAGAGACCCCTCTCCTTGGGACATCCTTCCAGGCCACAGTGAGGCCTTGGCCTGTCCCCAGCCCTCCCTCCGCCTGCCTCTACCTCCGTTCTCCCTCCAGCCTCTCCAGCCTCCTTCGCCCTCGGCCCTCTCCACGGCTCCCAAGTCACACCCTCCCTGCCCTCACAGCCTTGCCTCCAGGGGGACTCTTCCTCAACAGGAGAGACTTCAGGGCTCTCCTCTCATCTGATTGGTCAAAGATTTGCATGGCACCGCGCTTGACCACACCCACTGGTCCTCTGAGCGGGTCGCTGTTTGTGTCTGTTCCATGGCTGCTGGGAGGGAGGCGGAGCATCAGCCTCGAGGGAAGGATTATCGCCACCTGCTGGCCATGGCACTGGAATTGCAAGACCAGCTGAAGAGATTACATTTTCACCTCTCTCCACATTGGTCCCAAATTTGCATGGCCCTGCCCTTGGCATTCTCCTGCTCTTTGTTTTTCCCCTTTCTCTTGTTCCTCCTCCTCCTCCTCCTCCTCCTCCTCCTCCTATTCTCTTTCTTCTCCTCTTCCTCTTCCCTCTCCTCCTCTTTTTATCTTTTTTCCTATTCTTCTTCTTTCTTTTCCTTTCCTTCTTTCTCCTTCCTTTCTTTTTTCTCCTCTTCCCCCCTACCGCCTCTGCTGCTGCTGCTGTTGTTGTTGTGTGCCCAACTCTCTCCTTGGCCAGGCCTGCATTTGCCAACAAGAGGGAAGCCAGGACTTGTGGGGGCCATGGGGGGCTGAGAGGGAGGCACCAGGCAAAAGGGAGCCCAGGAAGGAGGGAGGGACAGGAGTGGCACGAAGCCCTGGCTCTTTTATAGCTCAAGGCTGTGGGATTCTGGGAGCTGGAGTGTGCT
>NW_024826464.1:0-1558 GCF_019175285.1 Sceloporus undulatus
GCTTTGGCTCAGTGCTGGGGAATCCTGGGAAGTGTAATTTATTGTGGCACCAGAGCGCTCGTGACAGTGAAAGGCTAAATGTCTCACAAAATTACAATTCCCATAATTCCCTAGTACAGGGTAGCTAAAGTGGTCTGAAGTACAAAACACCCTGCAGACATAATCCAGTTTGAGACTGCTTTAACTGCTGCAGCTCAGCGGTAGGGAATCCTGGGAATTATTGTTTATTGTGGCACCACAGTGAAGGCTAAACATGCCACAAAACTACATTTCCCAGAATTCCCTAGCACTGAGGGCAGTTAAAGCGGTCTCAAGTAGGCTCATCTCTCATGGAAAAACGCCTCGCTTTCAAGTGACTTTGCGCACATATTTATGTGACACTCTTGACCTCTTCAACTTGTACCACAGAAATATGTTTTTTTTTCTTTTGTGGGGACTTTTAAAAATACCATAAAATGGCTTCTAGTTTGTAATGTCACCAGTTGCTCTTTTACTTCACAGTGACACTGTGGTGGGGTACACATTAAATGGAGTCACAGTTGCCAAGCTGAGGCAAAGTAGCCATTGCAAGTAGGCAAATAAGCAGCTGAGGTGATCTGTGCCCTGATTGGATGAGCTGTGCTCTTATTCCTTTCCTCTTCAGGCATCTGTTTATTTGGTGGGAAAAGCTTGCTTGGTGTGAACTTCAAGGTTCAGACACTGGCGCCATAAATTTAGCATTGCCCTCCTCACACTTGTCCCTTGCGCCAACTTTGGCATCCTTGGTAACTAAGCATGTTCACTGCTCTTCAGTTTCATGATTTGGCTGGTTTCTCTATGAGAAGTGCCATGCCTTCAAGTAATCATAGGCTGCATCCACAATGGACAAATAACCTGGTTTGGCACCGCTTTAACTCTTTTCTGGCTCAAGGCTATGGAATTCTGGGAGTTGGAGTTGGTTGTGGGCCCAGAGCGGAGCAGAGCTACAAATGCCTAGTAGAGTATCCTCTCTAGGAATCTCTAGGTCTCAGTGCAGCTTTTAGTTAAAGTTGACCATAGAGTTTCACTGAAGGACCTAGATATTTTTAGAGAGAACTTATTAAATACACGAATATCAAAGCATCAAATATGGAGGGATGAGTGTATAGCTACAGTGCTATATAAATAAAGCATAATAATAATAATAATAATAATTGCAGCTAGATGTAATTTTAAAGTATTTCAACATAATATAGCTTAATTCTATGCATGTCTGCTTAGAAGCAAAATTTCAGTGCAACAGGCCAATACATTTTGCACCTTCACCATGTTGAGTATCTTGTGTGCTTCAAGTGGTAAAACTGACAATTAAATGCGTTCAGGTTGTAACACAATAAAATGTAGTGAAGCCTAATGATACATGTGTATGACTACTTCTACAAGGCACTGTATGTGTCCCTATAAAGAGAACCAGCACAAAAGAGAAGGCTAGACTTTAGTTCACTGAACGTATTTTCTCTGATCATTTTTTAAACCCACAATGTGTCTGCTTGGATAATAGAAAAATGCTTGTGTTTCCTCGCATTTCTTAATTACAGTT
>NW_024826465.1:0-1558 GCF_019175285.1 Sceloporus undulatus
TCAATATGACATCCTTTCACATATTTAAACAGGGCTATCATATCACCTCTTATATTTCAGATGTTTTAAGTGTATGATGGAAAATATATTATTTGAACAGATGGGGACAAAGTTTAATTTGCAAAAATACATACCATAGGCGTGTGTCCAAGGCAAGATTATTTTTACCTCCTGTAAAGGATGTGCTTATTGGCAAACCTACATTTGTCACCCTCTAGATGTCAAAAATCCTAAGAAATGGTTCACATAAGACTAAAGATGAGCAGAGGATGGAGGAAAACAACAATATCACTAGCTGAATTCCAAAACTTTGGAGAAAAATATGAGAGGGAACAGAATTTTGTCATATATTGGAATGGGAAGGAGAGCAAAGCCATAGAGTTAGATGTAAGCATGATGTGAGATATGAAATTAAAGGAACCGTACCAAAGCTCTGAGGATGGTGGCTGCTTTGATAATATGAGGTTTTATGAAACACAATGCAATTAATTCCACACTGATTAATAACCGCATAATGCCACGGCCACTCCCCCGTTGATCTATGTAAACAGAGCAATAATTACCTGGCATTTACTGTATTATAATAAGGTGCTCGCTCAATGTACTGGAGCAGGGCTTGAAGAGAACAAGCTTGCCAGGCAGATCTAAATCTGCAAGGCTAACAAGCTGGATAAAAATACTTCTCCTGGCTTCATCATGACAGCTCCAGGATTCCACTGTGTTCATTAATGCAAGGTCCCTAATGGCTTAATTGAAATCTTCTGCAGTGAGAGCCTTGAGCTTGGAAATAGTTTTTAGAGATTAGCTAACAATTCAGCACATGGAAAGATCACTTCAAAGATATTTTTCTTTACTAACATATTTTAATTTTTAAAAAATATATGTCTCTGCACTGCACCACTGATAAAATACATTTGAGTAAACAGATGACTAGGAATAGGCAAATCTGTCAAGTTTCAACTTTGCCCAGGTTCCCATTTTCCCCGTGCCAGATTTCTTCAGTTCTGGTTCTAGGCCAAATTGTAATTTATTTCTTTTTCGTTCACACTAAAAATCATATGTATTCCCAAGAGTATACATATACACAGTTTAGTTTGCTGTTACGAAATGCATCCTTTGTGTCAGCTTTCTGAAATTTATACATTTTTGCAAGTGCTTTCCCCCACCAATTAAAGACATATTGTGGGCATTTCCCCAATGTAGGCATGTGTATGCTTTCCTTCACATATATGTCTCTTTTCTGCATAGGTTTTCAAAATGTTGAACACTTACTTTAGAAAAGTGTTGCTTTGGCATCTAAGTGCATTCTGGTTCTTACACATAGCACACCCTTCTTTCTCTCTTTCTCTCTTACACACACACACACACACACACACACACACACACACACAGATAGAACAAAAAGAAACAAAAAAAGAAATATCACCTTGATGACACACAGGGGTCTCTCCCAACTGGTATAAGGGCCATCTCATTTTGCAGAGCATGTTTTGACATGGTTTCTGCGTTAGGTGGATGATGAACTACTTTCTGTAGTTCTATTGCCATAGGTGGGTCA
>NW_024826466.1:0-1558 GCF_019175285.1 Sceloporus undulatus
TAGAACTGGATTGCAGCTCTCAGCAGCTTCTAGCAAGCATGGCCAATTGTGAGGGAGAATGGGGGTTGCAGTCCATCAACATCTGAAAATCTACCTGATTCCCATCCCTGTTGGAAAGGTTGGGTTGCTTTTAAGGAGTTTGTGGAGGGTGGCTTGCCCCCAAATTTGTTGGGCAATCAGCTCAGGACTGGCATCTCTGGATAGAACTGGATTTTAGCATTTTAGATCTTCCAGTGGGGTAATTTTACCCTTTTAGATATTACATTGTTTTTTTTGTTCCAGGGTGTTGTTATTGCTTTTTAGTTTTTACCAGAACCCTTTGGTTGTTGTGTTCATGTAGATGTTAAACAGCATTAGTGACAGGATGATGCCCTGAGGAACGCCAAATTTAAACCCCCTTTTAAAGGAACAACTGTCCCCAAGCATCTCTGTCTGGAATCTGCTTGAGAGATAGGACTGGATCCACTGCAATGCATTGCCCCCGATCCCCAATTCCCTCAGGCTTTCCAGAACGATACCATGGTCGATGGTATTGAAAGCCACTGAGAGGTCCAAAAGCTTCAACAGGGTCACACTTCATCTGTCGGTGCTCAAGCAAAGATCATCTACTAAGGCAACTATAGCATTCTCGACTCCGTATCCCATCTTGAAGCCAGTTTGAAATGGGTTTAGATAATCTGATTCTTCCAAGAATGCTTGGAGTTGAAAAGCAACTTCCTTCCCAATCACCTTACTTAGAAATGGAAGATGGATCCATAATTGTACATGTCCAAGGGATCTAGGGAGGGCTTTTCCAGAAGATGCTGAACCACCACTTCTTTTAAGCAAGATGGAAAATAGCCCTCCCTAAGAGATGCACCTATGATACATCTCAGATGAGTCCTAAGTGCATCTCCTCCTTGGAGGACTAGCCATGAAGGGCAAGGGTTGAGAGGGCAAGTAGTCTTCTTCACACTTCCAAGGAGCTTCTCCACGTCCTCAGTACTCACAGATTCAAATTGATCCAGTATGATCTTATTCACTGAGTTACTGGACACCTCACCTATAGCCTCTACAATAATGTCGGCCTCTGGAAGAAGGGCAGGAGTATGCTCTTCCTTCCTTCCTTCCTTCCTTCCTTCCTTCCTTCCTTCCTTCCTTCATCTTTCCTTCTGGAATGGAGCCCAAGCTGCGGAGCTGTACTCAGCAGAGAAAGGCTGGGAATACTCTGTTTTGTATATATATATCTTTCTCTCTCAGTGTGTGTGTGTGTGTGTGTGTGTGTGTGTGTTTGTCTCAGTTCTTATGGCTGGAAATGGAGGTGAGGACTGGGGAGAGAAGAAAGTGTCAATTTTGTGCAAATGCAGAACTTTTGTGCATCAAAGAGTCCAGTGTGTTGAAATAGCAAAAAACTTTATTGAGAACACATAGAAGGAATTCAGTGGTTAAGCCAGAACTGCCCACTGCAAGCCAAACTATACATTAAGACCCCAAAACCTAAAACACCACCCTCTTCCCAACCTAGCCCCCACCTCCAATTCCTACAGTCTATGCCCCCCCAGGTAACAAGGCCCCCTTT
>NW_024826467.1:0-1558 GCF_019175285.1 Sceloporus undulatus
AATTCTTCTCCAATCCCCATCCTTTTTAATACTCCAAACATGAAATCCCAATTTATATTATCGAATGCTTTCTCTGCATCAATGAAATACATTGCCAATTTTTTATCTATCCTTTTTTCATGAATGTCAATTAAATTTAATAGAACCCTAATATTGTCTTTTATCATCCTTCCCGGAAGAAAACCTCTTTGATCTGAATGAATCCAATTAATTAGTACTTTTTTTAACCTTTCTGCCAAAATAGATACGAAAATTTTATAATCGGAATTTAGCAAAGCAATAGGCCTATAATTTTTAACATTAGTCAAATCTTTTCCTTCCTTTGGGATTAATATTGTTATAGATTGGGACCATGTCTGGGGCATTTTACCATTTAGAACCTCATTCATCACCTGTATCAAAGGTTCTCTAAGGCATTCCACACAGGTCTTAAAATACTCATTTGTAAAACCATCCGGACCAGGAGTTTTACCTGATTTCCCTTTTTGAATAGCATACGCTACTTCCGTTGAAGATATCTCTGCATTCAAAGTGTCCTTATATTCTTCCGTGATTTCTGATATTTTTACCGAATTCAGATATTTCTCAATTTTATTCTTTTTCACTAGTGGTTTCTTTAACAATTCCTTGTAGTAATCTAAAAAACTATCTTTGATTTGTTTCTGATCCGTAATACATTTCTTTCCAACCTTCAACAATTTTATTGTACGTTTTGCTCTTTCCTTCCTGATTTGATATGCCAACAATTTACCTGGTTTATTAGCTGATTCAAAAAATTTTTGCTTCACAAATCTTGCTTTCTTTTCCATTTGTTCCACTAAACTAATAGATATCTGTTTTTGTAAATTCTTAGCCTCTTTTAAAATATTTAAATTCTTAGGATTTTGTTTTAATTTTTTTTCTATTTTCATCAATTCTTCATTCAATTTGGATAACTTTTCATTTTTAATCCTTTTCATTTTGGCGGCTTTTTTAATTAACCATCCCCTAATTACGGCTTTATGTGCATCCCACACTACTTGTAAATTAGTCCCTTTGTCCATGTTCTCATTAAAGTAATTCTTAATATTAATTTTCAGTTGTTTTACCAATTCCTCATTTTTTAACAACACATTATTCAGTTTCCAATTGAATTCTTTTCGCCCTACCAGCAAATTAATTTGTACAGGATTATGATCCGACAACACTCTCGGAAGTATATCAGCCTTTTGAACCCTTGATAGCATGTGAGAAGATACTAGGATCATATCGATCCTTGACCATGTCTTATGGGGAGTGGAGAAGAAAGTAAAATCCTTATTATTCCCATTCTTACATCTCCAAGAGTCCTCTAACACCAAGATATCCATCATATCAAAAAATTCCCTTGGGAGTTTACCTTGTTGCTTTTTGACTTTTTTTCTGAAAACCTATCTACTATGGGATCAATAACTCCGTTCCAGTCCCCCATCATGACTAATGAGTCATATTCTTCTTCCAATATTTTTTCCTTCAGTCTTTTATAGAATTTACTTTTGTTTTCTAATGGGCCATAAACTCCTGCCACCAACATTCTTTG
>NW_024826468.1:0-1558 GCF_019175285.1 Sceloporus undulatus
TCTACTTTTGGCGTAGTTTGGGGGACAATCGTCGTCTTAGTGGCCCTCCTATTAGAGACCCCTCCTCTTTTGACCCAAATCCTTTATGAGGCCCAAAACCCCTTTGTTAGGAAGCGAACACCGAATATCTCAGGAAGGCTCTATATCTGTGAGGTTTGGAATCCTCTGATCAATGGCCCACAACCAAACTTATACCAAAAGTAGAAAGTCTATTGTAAGAGCATTGCAGTAGTGATCTGTAACACTTTTTTGCATAGTCTGAGGCTTCAGAGAAAAATGTACACTTTTAAAATTATTATTATTATGATTAACCTTTATTTATAAAGCGCTGTAAATTTACACAGCATTGTACATACAAAACCCCCCTCCTTTCTCCCCCCTGCTAGTTCCCCACCCCACACACACTTAGCCAGGTCCCCATCACAACCGAGCCTCACTCAAGACATTTGCAACATTGCCAGCTAGTTGTCTAAAACAACACTTCAAAGCAGTTAATGGGGCCCCACTTAGAAACTAACACCACTTTAATATTCTACCCATATACTCTCCACCCCCCAACATCTTAGCTAAGAGAACAATATAGATCAGATATCTCAAAACATACATGAAGTGATTATATACGAACTGAATATATACAGCATTATAACTGATCTCAATAACAGGTTCTGACAATATCTCCCAAGGCCCCCTCCCTCCAGGACCCCCTTCCACTCTTCCCCTCTGTCTCTCTCTCTCTCCTCTGAAGGCCTCAAACTGCCAACTGCCAAGCGCTCAGGCAGAGGCAGCCATTTTGTGTTCTGGGGCCATTTTGTGCTGTTTGTGACTATGGAGAAGGTTCCAGAACCTTCTCTGAGGCCTCAGTTGAACAGAGGTATCTCTTTCTCTCCCTGAAGCTCCAGAGAGAGAAGGAGGCCTGGCTCCTTGGGCCAAAAGGAAGCAAGTGTGTCTCTTTGTGTGTCTAATCCCCTCCTTTCTTGGGAGTCTCTGTGGGGCCATGAGATTTTTTTTGGGTGGGGGGGAATCCCAGAGAAACCATGGAACCTCAGAGTATGATCAAGATTGCAAGGTCCTTTCTGAGGAAGGAGAGGCAAACTAGGAGAGGCTGCAGCTGTTTGCTTTTGCCTGACCCTCTCTTCTCCTTTCTCCTTGGTTCTCTTCATGGAGGGAAGACTCCTGTTGCCCTTTGGACTCAGTTTGCAGCAATGGCAGTGAGCTGAAGAGAAGGGGAGAAATGGCAGCAGGAGGAGGAAACTGTGGCATTTGAAGAGCAGCTGAAAAGGTGGGAGGGCAGAGGATGGACCAGGGGAGGGTCTCTGCCAAACTGGGAGAGTTGGAGGGCATTCAGAAGGAGCTGGACCTGGAAATGGGGGAGGAGAAGGGGGCTTGCAAAATGACCTCCATGGATGAGAAAGCTGGGCCAAGTCCATGAAATGAAATGGCCCAGTGAAATGGTGTCCATAATATAGGAGCCAGTGTAGCATAGTGGTTTGTGCACAGCTGAACTATGACTCTGTAGTTCAGATTTGGAATCCCAGCTCTGCCATGGAAGCCCATTGGG
>NW_024826469.1:0-1558 GCF_019175285.1 Sceloporus undulatus
TACATCTCAGAATATCGGATTTATATATTTTAGAATATTTGTATATATATATATATATATATATATATACACACACACACACATATATATATATATCAGAATATTTCTCTCTTCAGTATATTCATCTACATCTCAGAATAGCTATCTATCTCTCTCTCTCTCTCTGAATATATATATCGTGATTTATAGAGGTCAGATTAATTGTATACACACACACATCTTCGGAATATACATTTATATACACCTGAGACTCTCTCTCTCTCTCAGAATCTGTCTATATATAGGATTTATATGCCAGAATATTTGTAGACACACACACACATATATATATAGAATATCTTTCTCTTCAGAATATATGCTTATACACATCTCAGAATCTCTCTCTCTCTCAGTATATATATATATATATATATATATATATCAAGATTTATATATGTCAGAATACCTGTGTGTATACGTATACGCGCACACACACACACATATATATATTCACATATATACACCCTATTTGTCAGCATGTATAGCTCTCAGTCATCTATCTATCTATCTATCTATCTAAAGGCCTATTATTTCTCTCTCTCAGATAGATATCAGGATTTATGCCAGAATATTTGTATTCACATATACATACACACATATATATATCAGAACGTATAGATCTCAGTCTATCTATCTATCTATCTATCTATCTATCTATCTATCTATCTATCTATGTAAAGGCCTATTATTATTTCTCTCCAAGGGAAGGAAGGGGCTTTCCTCCTGGCTGGGGCTGGGCGAGGGAGCCAGGCCAGCGGAGGCCCACCTTGGCGCTGCTCCGCTTTCTTCTCTCCCCGACCGACCGCCGCCCTCCCGTCCTCCTCAAGCTCCTTCTCCTCCTCCGCCTCACAGTCAGAGAGAATGCCCTGACTCAGGCCCCGCCCCCAAGGCAGCCTCCGAGCCCCGATTGGGCCGTCCCTCCCGCCACTCAGAGCCCCGGCCACCAATCAGATCCACGGCCCGCTCAGGGCCCCGTCCTATCAGGGCTCCGCGTTTGAGCGGGTTGGCGGCGGTTGGAGTCAGTTGAGGGAAACTAAAAGAGGGAACTAAGGCAGGCCTCTGGGACTCTGGGAGTGGAGGAGGCAGACTTGGGGCCTATTCCCATTGGAGCCACATGAGGCAGCAACACTGTAAAGGGCGCGGCTGACTGAGCCAGGTCCCTCAACACAAAACGCTCACACAGTAAATAAAGATATTACTGTGCACACATACAGAAAGAGAGAGAGAGAGAGAGAGAGAGAGAGAGAGAGTCAAGGGCTGTCCAGACACAGTTTGTGTTCTTTTGGTAGAACCACAGAATCCAGTCCAGCCCCTTCTTCTGCCATGCAGGAACTCCCAGTCAAAGCATCCCTGGGAGACGGCCATCCAGCCTCTGCTTAAAGGCCTCCAAGGAAGGAGACTCCACTACACTCTGAGGAAGTGTCTTCCACTGTCAGACAGCCCTTTCTGTCAGGAGGTTCCTCCTAAGGTCGAGGTGGAATCTCTTTTCCTGGAGCTTGCATCCATTGCTCTGGGTCCT
>NW_024826470.1:0-1558 GCF_019175285.1 Sceloporus undulatus
GTAATATTTCGGAAGGAAGGAAAGGAGGACACAATTAGAGAAAAAGCACCTTTATTTTCCATCCTGAGCTTGCCTAGCTGCATTTTTTGTTCCAAAGGCCCTTTGTTACCCAAAATGCTGGAGTCTGGGGAGGACACTTGCAAGTGCTATGCTTGGGGTGGGGGGGAATTTGGTACTTAGCCCAAAGAAGAGACATAATTTTGTTCAGGCAACAGTGACCTTGGAGGTCAGCCAAACTATACTGGGCACGCAATCTCACATAACTCCAGAGGCATTTCAAATGGGTTTTTATGTTTTATTTAGGGAAAAAGCAAAATACACACACGCACACGCACACTCACACACACACACAAGCATTCGTACATACACACAAGAGGTAAGTAACAAAGGTGAGATTGGTGAATAATGTAAAGCTATACTAATGGTAATACATTTCCTAGAATGTTCTTGATTCCAATTGCTGAGGGTCCTGCAAGGGAACGGAAAGTGGGTTTGTTGAGTATATTGAGGTGCTTAGCCATGTAAACCAACAGAGTTTCTCTCTGCAACGGGACTGACACCAAAGAACAGTAAATATCGTGCGGACATTTATACTGAAATTGTTGCTTTCGGACAGAGACTGAGGGTTCAAAACGGTTTAAATCGCTTTAGTATGTTTCTGGGAGGGGGATTTCTGAATCCAAATTGAATGCAACAGATGCTTGATGCAAATACCTCAGACAAAAGGGATTAGCACACCGGCTCTCAGGTCCTTCTTGGCTCTGAATTCCAGTCCTCTTCATAATCCAATATACAGCGTGATCTGAAAGCAAGACTTCCAGAGGCAGCTCAACAATAACATAGCAGAGTATGGAAACAAATATCCAGATATAGGTTTTGGCAATTCACTGACTACTGTCGACACTTAAAAGTAACTCACAGACACAGTTGATTTCACCCAAGTCCTTGGAGGTTCTCTGTCCTGAGTTGCAAAATAATACAAATATTTGCAAGCTCTCTGACTTCCATCAACTTCACCATCTCTTGTACACACAACTCCAATCCAATCAACACCAATCCGCATGTGAGCTGTATACTGTATTGGTTGTGAGTCATCTCCTGGTGCCAGACAGCATGAAGTGACCTCTGCAGTTATCATACCTTTGGTTCTGACTCAGTACTCTATGGCAGTCTCACAGGAAATGATGCCACTTGTCAATCAAAATATTTTTACTCATGTTTAATGGAATATTTTTTCAACAGTTCTTTGACTATCTGCTTCCACTGATTCCCTTAAGGCAGTTCCACTACAATCTCTTCTTTGCTCCTGTCAGTAGAGATACGATTGTTCCATGGATTTGGGGACATCTGCAATAATGTCATGCTTGGGTCACTCTCAGCAACTTTATTAATTTAATATCAAATAGGGAGGGTTCAACAAGGGCTAAATCTTGGGGAAACACCCTCCTCTCTTAATTCTGATATTCATTCTTGACTGTGATTGTCCTTCTTTACAGAAGAACTTGTGAGTCATGAGAGAGTCCACACAAGAAAGAAGTCACATAAATGCCAGCATTGT
>NW_024826471.1:0-1558 GCF_019175285.1 Sceloporus undulatus
GTAGAAACTGCTCTTTGAGAAACTCAAAACCCTGCAGGCATTTTAAACATTGCAGAGAACTTTTGTAAGTGTTGGGATCTTAAAAGACAGGAAGTTTTCCTTCCCCTCAGTAAGTCCAGTTTATTCAGTAGTCTGTGTTTTTTGTATTTCTGCATTTTCCTTTGTGCCCATGAGGCAAGTGGATAAGATCATTCAGTAGGAAATTCCAAATTGAGTTCCTGCTTTGCAGAATTGAGATTGAGAAATGTCCCACTATTTTCTGTTGCTGGCACTCTACATGTGCTCAGGCAGAGTGACACTGTCTCAACTTTTTTCTCTACACTCTGTTTTCAGAGGATCCTGTATGCCTTTAGTTTGTTCTCTCCTATTTAATGGTGGAAATTGTAAAGGGACAGGAGTTTCTAGGTTTTTCCCCCCCACTCAAATCTGTGTTAATTTTGCATTTTTGGTTGTGATAAAGCATAATTGAAATTCTCTTTGGATGCACAAATCTTACAGACAGAGAGAACATACCATTTTATGGAATAAAATCAGTACTTAGAGTGTGCTTGGAAAACTATGTCTCATTCTTCTAGTAGTCAGCTTGGCTTGCCCTCTGTCTCCTTTATGTGTTTGATTTGCCCAGGCTTGGCTGGAGAATTGCAACAACTAAAGGTTGTTGTAGATCCTATTAACTGTTGCTTGTATCTGTTAATTTGCTTGTTTGTTTGGCTGTTTGTGATTTGCAAATCTGAAGACAGCTCCCTTCCTTTAGTCCAAAGGTCTTTGCTGCATTGGTTTTTCGATAGGGATTAATTCCTGTTCTCAAGTGACTTTTTCCTTGCTGTTAAGCCTCACTTTGGTCAGCACAGTCTATCTGTAAAAACTGTCTTGGCTAAAGTGGGAAAACAGTTTTGTCTAAGTTGCTTTATATTCTCATGGCTAAAGGACTACATATCCCATCTACCCAAATTGTGGTACATGTTTAGAAACAGATTCTAGTCCTCTTGCATCTAGAAATTGTTCATTTGTCTGTATGTTAATGTGTTTGGATTTGTGCTACACTTTTGCAACACATAAGCCTGAATTTCTCGTACTCTTCCTCCATTTGTGTTGTTTTTGCTTCCTTCCTTTATACATTGTTTCCTAGAGAGAGAGCTTCTCTTACCAGCACAGTCTATCTGTCTCTCTTACTCTTCATCTGGGTTAGCTATAGTGGGATTACTGGGAGGGGAGAACCCCTCCTTCTCCTCTGCCTAGTCCTTTTTGTTTTGGAGTTTAATCCTGTACTCCATAGGTCTGCTTGCAGAAAAGGATTTGCTAAAATAGATTTCCTCATTTTTGCTAAAATTGGTATCCTACCTTCTTTACTAAAGTCTGCTATTGCCATTCTTCTATGTTCTTCCCTATGGACAGCCCTCTCTGTTTAAAGCTCAAAAAGGGGGGAGAGATTCTTTTTCTCTCTCCTATCCACTATTTTCCTATGTTCCTAACAATTTTCCTTTGTTCTCTTCTGTGAGAGGATAAGGCTATACACTGGTCCCCCGGGTTACGAAATACCCAGGTTACGAAATTTTCG
>NW_024826472.1:0-1558 GCF_019175285.1 Sceloporus undulatus
GAGGGATCAAGCTTGTTTTCTGTATCTCCAGAGAACAGGACCTGGAGCAGTGGATGCAAGCTGCAGGAAAAGAGATTCCACCTCAACATTAGGAGGAACCTCCTGACAGTAAGGGCAGTACAACAGTGGAATACTGTACACTCCCTCAGAGTGTAGTGGAGTCTCCTTCTTTGGAGGTCTTTAAGCAGAGGCTGGATGGCCATCTGTCGGGTATGCTTTGTTTGAGATTTCCTGCATGGCAGGGGGTTGGATTGGATGGCCCTTGTGGTCTCTTCCAACTCTACGATTCTATAATTCTATGATTCTAGGACTCCCATGAAGACAGCATTGCACAAACTTGGTGTCGCTACCAAGAAGGCCTTGTTCCAAGTAGCAATCTGCCATTCCCTATTTAATAAAGGCACCTTGAGCAAAACATCTGTTGAGTAAACAGACTGGTACATATGGAGGAAGAAAGTGGTTTCTTAGGTCCTCCGCTCCCAAACCAACTAGGGCTGTACAGCTTAATTTCAGCACCTTAAATGAAGCCTGGAAATAGGTACACAATCAATACAGAATGTCAGAGTAATGTGTACTGACCACCTAAAGCCATCCAGCAACATGACAGTAGTGTTCTACTCCAGTTGCAGTTATATAGTGCATTACAGTTATCAGAACTGCAGGTGATTTAAATTCAGATTATCTGAATGCCCTTTTCTCCTTATGGACCTGTCAGAATCTTAGGATTTATCGGGGAGGGTTATTTCTTGGTTCCTCCCTCCACCACCACAGGCTTGCTTGTGAGGACATAAGAGAGAGCCTTCTCAGTGGCTGCTCCCAACCTGTGAAATTCCCTTCCACAGGAGTCTAGACTAGTCCCCTCTCTGCTTCCCTTTCAATGGAAGGCAAAGACCTTGTTGTTTAAGCAAGCTTTTCATGTATAAGCAGGGATAATAATAAAAAATAATAGTGAGGATTTATTTATAGCCCACCCCATCACAAAGAATCTGGGCGGATTACAACAGTACCGAAAATACATAGCAAATAACGATAACAATAAAAATAACATAGCAAATCACAATGGCAATAAATAGCAAAAAGAATACATAGCAAATAACAGCAGCAATAAAAATAATAAAATGCATAAGAGTTAAGAATTTCCCCGCAAACAGTGATCACCAATTAGCAGACACTAATCCTCTTTTGCATATCCTCCTACCCTGAGGAGGCCATCAACAACAAAACAATACACAGATTAACATGGGAATCGCTCCTCCTCTCTCAGGGTCACACAGAGAGAGAGAGAGAGTGTGTGTGTGTATACACACTCTCTCTCTCTTCAGGTTAGCATTCTCTGAAGATGCCAGCTACAGATGCTGACGAAACATCAGGAATAAATTCTTATAGAACATGGCCACATAGCCTGAAAAACCCACAAAAGCATAAGAATTAACATCGCAAATCAATAAAGTACCAAATTAATCCCCAAAATACATAGTAAATATCAATAAAAATAACATAGCAATTCATAATAGCAATAAATAGCAAAAATACATAGCAAATAACAATAGTAATAAAA
>NW_024826473.1:0-1558 GCF_019175285.1 Sceloporus undulatus
GATAGATAGATAGATAGATAGATAGATAGATAGATAGATAGATAGATCAGAAAGGCATATTCTATGCAACTATGGTTGATTCCTATGCTTAAGAACATCACCAGGTCCCACCCTCTTAGACATCATGCAGGATTGTCCCTAAATCTCAGATTTTGACCCTGAAATTTCAGAGCCTAAGATAGTCCTGACTTGGCAATCCTATGTTTGACATGTCCAAAGATGAGTCCTACTATACATTGAAAGACCTGCATTGTTGCGTCAGCTACAAACTGTGCCCAAGCCTTGGTTTATATTGTGTCAGAAATTCCTAGTTAAGACTGGGGAGGATTTTGGGATTTGTAGCAGCATTCCTATTGCTAGTTAGGCTTATTAGAAGGTTTTGTTTTTCTCAAGTTTCTGGGTTGTTGTTAATTCCTCCTCAGAAATAGAAGACAGCTAGCAGGATAAATGTGCGTGTGCAATTAGAAACTTCATACTGGAATTATGAGTACATTTCTTCCTTTCTCCACACCCATGAGAGTTAGTTACCTCTCTATCATAGTTCAGTTTTACCACTGAAGTCTGGTTCTGGATTTGGCATTATGAGTGAAGCTGCATGAAACATGGACTCTCCTTCTCCTTCACATGATTTTTCCTGTCTTCCTCTACCTTGGAAAATTACTAAACCAGCTTTTAAAAAAAGAAAGTGAATGCAGTTCTGTGTTTGTTTTGAGAACCTGGTTTTAATTGTGGTTTTCAAAATGTGTTTAGAGATCATTTTAACCAAGTTTGGAGAAAGCCATATGTAATTCAAACCCAAAGTATATAAAGCAGAAAAAGAGATAAGGGAGGACACATGCAGTTTTGTTGCCTGTTTCCAATGACTAAACCTGAGCTTCAAGGAAATGTGAACCAGACTCTGTAATTTCTTGCATATGCTATACTAGAAGAAAGTGGCTTTCTCTATTTGTGATAACCAGAATTAGGCAGATAGAGTTTTCTCTCTACTGTATCTTCATATTGGGCTTAGCTGCACCTGTTGATTTTCTGCCTATCACTCTGCTATTAAAGGTTCAGAGCTTCTGTGAAAGCAACTGCTACTGAGAATCCTAATGCAAGGCTCCTATTTACATAACACTAGCAGAATAATCTAAGCAAATATAGTTTTAAAAGCTCTCTTTTAATCTGCTACCTGTTTTCACAGATTTAAGAGACTGGTGACAAATAAAACAGAACAAGACAGCCAAGGCAATAAGACTGTGGAAATTAGTGATATGAAATACAGTATCTTCAAGGTATGTTTAAGAACAATTCATACTGTTGTCATTCCTCTTTTCCTAAAGCAGAAATGGACCATGATTCAAACATTTCAGATTTACAGTATTTTTCAGCCAAGGGTGATCACCTCTAGAAACAATTGCACTTTAGCAGGAGGAAAGAAGTGGTTATCCTATTTCCAGGGAAAGACCAAAAAAACAACAACAACCTCTAACAGAATAATTCTCAAATTGATTTTTCAAAATTGAACTAATACACCTAAAATAATAATAATAATAATAATAATAATAATAATAATAAT
>NW_024826474.1:0-1558 GCF_019175285.1 Sceloporus undulatus
ATTCCCATATCTAGCAGACAGGCATGTTATATTTTGGAAGCTGGACTACACTCATTCTGAAAGAGCAGATTCATAGGCTAATCTTTGCCACTAGAGGTCTAAGTGACTTCAGGAGTTCAGGGACCCTTTTTCCAGTTCCATTTAGTATATCAGTGGTAGCTGCACCTGGACAGGTATGGCCTGGTCGCAAACATTCTGGCATTGCCAATCTTGACTGGATTTTTACTGTCAGTTCTATATGATCTCCCATTGAGGTTGGAAGTTGCAAGCAGTTTAGAATGCAGCAGCCTTGATGCTGTTGAATGCTATTCTATGTTAGCAAGGAACACCTTTGCTGAAAGTTCTGCAAAGGCTACCTACTTACTACAGGTCCAAATTCAAGGTTTCGGTACTAGTTTAGAAAGCCAGAAACAATTTAGGGACAGAATACCTGAGGATACACCTTCTCTGCTATATCATCCTGACAGAATGATAAAGTCTTCTCAGGAAGAGGCCCTGGTGATTCCACATGGGACTGAGATCTACTTGGAGACCACCACAAGTAGCACATTCAGTGTAATTCTCTTATAGGGAATACCTTTCAAACAAAGGTTAGGAATGTGTTTACATTGTTCTTATTTTGTTCTCTGTGGAGACCTTTCTTTTCAGACAGGTTGTCTTGTCTAATATTTGGCAGTTGGTATTTTGCTGATGTATTTGTATTTGTTTGTATTTGCATACCATTCTGAAATATCCAATCTAGAGTGGTTTTAAAATTCAACAAATAAAAATGGGTAAATAAATGCAACTACTAGTTCTATATTTTAGACTGGGAAGTTTGGCAAGAAAGTGAAGTGGAGCTGGTGCTCTTTTTATTGACTGCTATTTAATATTATCGTGGGTATCTCAAGTCCTGAACTTCATTTCAGATTTTGGCAATAATCAGCAAAGCAGTAGCAGTCTTTCTATCCAATGCAATGGAAAATGGTTGCTGTATCAGAACCCACCATGTAGCTACTGTGGGAGAGGGCAAAAATGGGAGCATTGCCAAAAATAATTCTGCCCCTCATGAAATTTTCCTTCAGTTCTCATATTTTTAGCATTACAGTAACTTAAAACCTCAGTTATATTTTAACTCACTTTTAAGTTAAAATTTAAAATCTCTGTTGCTAAAACAGAGTTTAGGAATCCAAAGATTGTGCCTTATGTTGTGAGACACACTGTGTCCTACATGGGGAGAAAATCATAATATAAATTAAATGAATAAAAAGGGATCAGGGCAAAGGCACCAAGGGAATATGAGACTTCTAGGTTTGAATGATTTTCAATTGTCTACAATGCTAGAAATTTGGAGACTGAAGGAAAATGCACCGGGGAGGCACAATTCTTATTTGGGGTGGGATGACCTCATTTTGTCCCCCTGATAGCTACACTTTTGTATCAGAACATATCTGGCTATTTAAGCTAGTGCAACTCCCCATGCATCCTAGCCAGAATAGACAACATATTCAAGACACATCTGGGGGCAACAGCTGGATGCCTGCTTTAAACTAGTTTTGGAGGTTTTGAATGAGATATT
>NW_024826475.1:0-1558 GCF_019175285.1 Sceloporus undulatus
GACCTTTAGTAGAAATCAGATATGAGTAGTAGACTGAAATGCTATCACGTGTAAATATTAGTCACTCAATTAAAGGGAACAGAACAATACCATTTGTTTTGAATGACAACTGTACAAAGCTATGGGAAGCTAAATCACTAAATGAATTCATAAAATGTCAATGACAAAAGGCTCCTCTATTATTCACTGAGATTGATTTGTGGGGGAGGCATATGCAGTGTGCTTTTATGGGAAGCTTTACTAAAATTCATTCATTACAGTCACATTTTAGTGCCACTGGAGAATTTCCATTTTTCAAAGCGATTGAATTTTGAGCTAAGAAAAATGGCAACTGATGAGCCCTGGTGGCGCAGTGGTTAAATGCCTGTACTGCAGCCATTCACTCAAAACCACAAGGTTGCGAGTTCAAGACTAGCAAAAGGGCCCAAGTTCGACTCAGGCTTGCATCCTTCCGAAGTTGCTAAAATGAGTACCCAGACTGTTGGGGGCAAATTAGCTTACTTGCTAATTAACTTACTTGCTGTTCACCGCTATGATCTTTGGAATAGCGGTATATAAATAAAACAAATTATTATTATTATTATTATTAAGTATAGGATGGGGAACACCTGGCTTATCAAGACTCCATGTGAAAGGGATCTAGAAGTCCTAATAGACCACAAGTTGAACGTGAGTTGACAGTGTGATGCGACAGCTAAAAAGGCCAATGCGATTTTACGCTGCATCAATAGAAGTATAGTATCTACATCAAGGGAGTAATAGTGCCACTCTATTCTGCTTTGGTCAGGCCCCACCATCAACATCAACATCAACAAGGATGTTTAGAAACTGGAGCGTGTCCAAAGAAGGGTTATCAAAATGGTGAAGAGTCTTGAAACCGTGCCCTATGAGGAAAGACTTAGGGAGCTGGGGATGTTTAGCCTGGAGAAGAGAAGGTTAAGGGATGATATGATAGCCATGTTTCAATATTTGAAGGGATGCCATAGTGAGGAGGGAGCAAGCTTGTTTTCTGCTGCTCCAGAGACTAGGATCTGGAGCAATGGATGCAAGCTTCAGGAAAAGAGATTCCAGCTCAACATTAGGAGGTACCTCCTGACAGACAGTAAGAGCTGTTCAACAGTGGCACACGCTCCCTTGGAGCATGGTGGAGTCTCCTTCCTTGGAGGCCTTTAAACAGAGGCTGGATGGTCATCTGTCAGTGGGTATGTTTTGACTGAGAGTTCCTGCATGGCAGAATGGGGTTGAACTGGATGGCCCTTGTGGTCTCTTCCAACTCTATGATTCTAACTTTCAACACAGTTGCTGTGTTTCCATGTTTCATTATCCATGATTCACCTGTGTCCTGAAGACATAGCAACCTGCGCTTCATCTTAACTATTGTTACAAAGGCAATTTCAAATTATCATTCATTAAGATGGTTTGTTCAATAAACCAGTTAAGATCAGTCACAGATTAAGACTTAGAAGGTTATCGCATCAGTGCCTGAAACGTTTCTATTCTGTTCCCAAAACGTTTCAAGATGTAACGTTATGGGAACGGATATTATCGCATTCAAAAA